>NC_053436.1:60820540-60905027 GCF_007990345.1 Gossypium hirsutum | reverse complement strand
AATTCATTATAAATTAACCAGAGATAATTAGGAGTCATACATATATGTATAGATTTCCTCTCTGAGTCTAGTTTCTATAGAAACAAACGGCATCAGTATGGAAGTTCTGTACAGGGAGATATCCAGGTCGTAATGCGCAAAGGTCAGTGGTAGTCGACCCCAGTAACATGGGAGACTTTGACTAATAAACTGTACTAATTGGCACAACCAAAAATTCTAGAAAAAATATGTAGATGGGAATATGAGTCTAGTTTCAGGGAAAATTCACGGAACTGGATTTTAAGTTCCAGAGCTAAAGATATGATTTTAAGAGACTAGTATGCAGATTGACAGCTTGTCTGGAAAATTTTAATAAGTGGTTTGAAGTCTGTTAACACCTCGTGTTCGACTCCCGGCGACGGCCTCGGGTTCGGGGTTTACAAAACTAGTACCAACTATAAAAGCTGTTATTTTATCTTTTTTATGCAAGTATTGAAGATGCAATTTTTTTAAATCTTCCAGAAGTCGAAAGAAATAATGAAGTTAAAGAGATGTGTAATTAAAATCTCCTTTCCAAATTGAAGTCATTTCTAAATTTGTCATTCTTATTTGTACAATAGCATTTTATTAACAAACAAAAACTGTTTTTATTATGAAAATTAAGTTTTTATTTTTAATTCAATTGTAAAAATTCAACTTATCCAAGAATTGAACCCATAATTTTAAAATCACATCAATTTAATTCTAATATCATTCTTTTATTCATTTGATATTATCTCCTAGCATGATATAACTGCGTGAAATTAAGATGTGAAACTCTTTTAAAAATTAAAAAAAAATCCTTGACTACGATTTTGGATAAGAATTTTTGTGATTTAGGTTAATTCGATCTAAATTAATAATATGTATTTATAAAATATTAATATTAATATAAAATAATCTTTTTACAAATTAAAACAAAATTATAATAAAAGAAAGAGAAGTTAATCTAGTGAAGAACAGGGAATAATAGACAATGTATTCTTATGTTTATCCAAGTATTTATAGAACAAGTGTTGAGATTATAATATCTAATCGTAAACGGGTTTCAGTTGATCTGAGGAATCTTGCAAAAAAATCATTCGATGGCGCCAAATACGTGAGAAACTTATTCCTACTAATGAGAGACCTTTGAACGAGTCACTTGGATGATACAAATTAAGAAAATGATTCTCGAGATACGACCTTGATTCGGTGTTCAGAGAACATCATTTTGTTTTGACTGTTAATGACTCAAACTTTATGATTCAGGGTTGGACGAATGATTTTGTGGACAGACTGAGATGTAGCTTTTGGAGAAAGGAAGTTGACTGGAGGGTAATATCAATGTTAACGCAGAAGAAAACATCATTGCTGGTATGGCCAAGTTGCTGAATGATGGAAGCCGAAAGGGGGAAACAGCTGAATGCAACAATGATCGATTGGGAAGGGATGCGAGCGATTTTGATGATGATTTCAACCATCAGAGAATTGAAGATAGAGATAAAGACATGAACATAGCTGGTTTTTTCCCTAGTTTTTGATATTACAAAAACTGATAGGTAGAGTTTGTGGATATATTAGGACGGAACAGCTTGATGACATGGAAAAAGTTAATCAGTTTGCTCAAATTGGCGCAAGAACCACTGCTACGGAGAATGACCAGGTTTCAAATGAAGAGGAAAATGTAGGTGATGGATTGGATTCAATGCATAATTCCAAGAACCCAGCTGTTGAGAAATAGGCTATAAGATTAAATGACACTATAGATACTGAGAGAGATGAGGAAGAGGATGCTTTTGATCAATTCATTTTGGATGCTGCCGAAAATGAGACGATTGGTAAGGAAGTTGACGATGGTGACATGGATAGTGGCAAAGAAAATTCAAGCGGAAGTAGTGGAAGCAAAAGGAGGAGGGACCTTAACTTGATGGATAAGGATGATGATGAAGATGACCTTACTGTTAGAAGTACTCGTAGATTGAGCTAGTCAATTGAATTGCAAAAAGATGAATCCAGTGCTACTCCTGTTCGGGGGTTTAGGAGGGTTGGCCCACAACAACCCAGCAAAGCCCATGAGGATTTTAAGCTGGAACGCTAGGAGATTGAGATGGCCCGTAGCTGTTCATTACCTTAAAATTTTGATCCAATGCTGTAAGCCCAACCTTTGTTTTGCTATAAAAACTACGAAGCTTTGTGATAGCTTGAATGCATGGGCTGAAAATTGGAATTTTTGTAACCAAATCGAAGTTTCAAGTGAAGGTAAAGATATGGCCTTTTTGTTTTACGGAATAAGTTAGTTGGTGTGAAACCCTTTATTTTAATAAAAGCATAATTCACCTTTTGTTGTATGTTGATAGTATGAAAAAGTTTTGGTTAACTTGTTGCTATGGACCTCTAACTAAAAATAAAAATGAAGTTTAAGACATAGCCATTGGTATCCTTCATGAAACTCGGGTGATGATGATAGGAGATTTTAATCAAGTTTTATCACAAGGTAATAAATTTTCCTCATTGTATATGTTGATCAACAGAAGTGAGCCCTTCAAGAATGTTTAGATTCTTGCCATCTATTGGAGATGTGTTCGAATGGCTCAAGATTCACTTGGACTAATAAGTGGGACGGGGCAGAGGCGATTTGAGAGAGACTAAATCAAGTGTTTTGCAACTCATCTTGCTTGAAGTGATAGCCTAACGCTTCTCTCTGAAATCTTCCTATTATTAGTTCTGATCATGGTGCCTTGATTCTAGATATAGAATAAAGACAACCCTTCATCAAAAGATCTTTCAAGTTTGAATCTAGGTGGAAATTGCACCTAAATTTTAAGAAAGTTGTAGAGAATGCTTGTTACCGACAATGTCGGTGGAAATCTTTCATTTCGTTTAGTGTCTAAACTTAGATTGACTAGAGATGTCCTTAAAAACTGAAATAAATTGTACTTTGGGAATATTTTGGAAAGGAAAAGAGATTTGGTGTAACGACTCAATTGTTGTCGGTGTCAGAAATGCGATTTCGGAATTCAATTCTCATAAATCTAGTCTTTAAGGATAAAATGGGAAGATTTGTAGAATTACTATGAAAATATTTTAAAGATTAGTTAAAGTAATTTAATCAAGAAAATTGTTAATTAATACTCAATGACTAAATTGTAAAATCTAATTTAATTTAAAATTTACTTGAGGATCTAGTTAGCAATTATCTAAAGAACCAAAATGATTATTAAATCATTATTTTGGGTTGACATAGTGGAAGTGATGACGTAGTCCACTTAAACAATGTTGTAATTAAAAATTATATATAAATATTAGTTAATTAATTAATCATAATTAGTTAAATTAATTAAGTTCTTAAACTTAATAGAAAAATCAAATTAGTGGAGAGAAAGAGATGAAGTGATCATCTTTCTTTGTCAGTTATCCAAACTAAAGAAAAAAATAACTTTGAGTTTTATTTCCATTTTGGTTCAAAATTTTACTAAGGTAATTAAGAAATTTTTTTGAAGTGTTTTTATTGAATTTGAATAATGGAAGCTTGATCTAGCTAGCGTTGGGACCGCAGGTAACCGCCGGTATGCCCCATGGCGCAGTGAAAAATATATTTCGGTGATCCTCAACCATTGCTCCATGTATGAGGAATGAAACGAGTTGAAATAAGGTTGAATATATACCTTCTTAACAAAAAGAACCGATGAAAGGATGTTGCTGATTCAATATCGATTCCAAGCAGCAACAAAAATGTCTTGGCCTCTATGTAGTACACCCGGTATTAAAATGAACGGTAAAAACTTTCCTGGATCTTTTCTAGAGAAAATCTTCCAAAAACGACTACTAGACCCTTTTTTATTTTCTTTTAAAACACTCTTACCTTAATTTAGGATTTTTTGTATCCATACATTGAAAACGAATAATCTTATAGAGAACATATGAAAAGCATTAAAAACGTTATATTCTTTCGAGATAGAATTATAACTACCATGTTTCAATGTTTGACCAAAATCATAATTATAATAATTTATTATAATAATTTCGGTAAATAATATTTTGTTAAAATTTTATATGAATCAAATTCATATATTAATTTTAACTATGTTCTCTATTTGTGCACAACAAGCTTGTACATTTAATTCTTTTAAAATTTAATTGTAAAATTAAATTAAATTAATTCATGTGACAGCTAACTACAATACCAACTGTGTTTGAATTTTGTTTGTTTTAACAATAGGGCATGACCCTCTAGCGTAAGAACCCATTTTCAGTGAAATTGGAATAGTGGTTTCGGGACCACAAATTTGAGCCAAAAAGAAAATTTATTTTAATATTATTGCATGGTCTACATTATGATAGGAATGTCATATGAAAATTTTGATAAGAAAATTTTACCGATTATGTGTTTAATTAGGGAAATGACCAAATTGCATAAGATACAAAAGTTGAATTCTAGTAGCTGTAAGTATCAAATAGCTAGGAATTCAAAACTTAAGGTCCTTATATGATAATTAGACCATTAAAGAAAAGTTAGTAGATATTTTTGATGAATCATCCATGGAAAATTAGAAAAAAGGAAAGAACTAAATTGGAAAGTGGAAAAAATAATGGATAATAAATAATTAAATAGAAATAATATCATTTTATATCATCTTCATCCCCAAAAATTCCATGGAAACCTTAGGAGAGAGGAAGGAAACTAATCAAGCTTAATTAGGTATGTTTTCTTGTCTCGTTTTTAGTAATTTTTATATTTTTGAGTTCAGGATAGTTTAATTTATCTATTTTGGGGATTAATTTGAAAAGTTATCAAGGTATGAAATTTGGGTCATGGATGAATATTCTGAAAATTTGAAATTTATGGTAGAAAATGAAATGTTGTTGATAGATAAACAACTTTTACAAAGAGAATTTTGATGAAAATATGATTTAGGGACTAATTGTAAATATGTAAAAGTTTTGGAAAAATTATGAATTTTGTGAAATACATGTGCTGTAAATGTTATATGAAAAATTCTGGTTAGGCTTGGAATAAGGACTAAATTGCATGAATTTCATTTTCCGAGCCTAGAGACAAAATTGTCATTAGTGAAAAGTATAGGGGCAAAATAGTGATTTTTCCTAGGATGTGAATTGAATTAAATTAAGTATGAATGGATTAAATTGATGATAAATTTATTTATATAGATCCTGAAAGATCTAATACTGGGTTGGACCGAGGAAAACAAAATGTTTGGGAATAGTAGATTTCGAGCATGAACAAGTATCGAGGTAAGTTCGTGTAACTAAATTGTGTACATTTATATGTTTGAATTAAATGTTATATATGTGAATTGTATAATTGTCATGTATATGAAATTGATTGAATATTTGATAATGCTCGATAAATGTCAAATCCCGTTTGAATAAATGAAAGTCGATAGATACAAGATTTCTCGTATTGGTTGTAGTCCAACATATGTTGCGGATACACCATAGCTCTTATGAGCGTCCTATTATAAGCCCTCTCAAGCTTCTCATTATATGGTTCAGTGAGCTTCCCGTTATAGCTCTCTTTGGAGCGTCTTGATAAGTTGTGATCATATATTAGTTGTAGACACACCTTAGCTCTTACGAGCATCCCGATTAAAGGTTTTTTGTGAACTTCTAGTTAAATTGACTCTTTGTGAGCTTCCCGATAACGCTCGCTTGAACTTCTCGATATTGGCTATCCGAAGATTTCCCTATATGGTTCTTTATGAACTTCTTGAAATGGCTCTTATAAGCTTCCTATTATATAGCCCGGATAAGTTTCCTGATAGGCTCTTTATGAGCTTCTCGAAATGGCTTTGTGTGAATTTCCCGTTACAAGGCCTGAGAGTGTGCTTTCCAATTATGTGCCCTAATTGGGTATCCCTGGAAATGAATTGACAAATTAAAGTATTGTACACTAAATTGTACTATATGAATGTATCTATCGATATTTCTAATAAATTCAACGGGTAAAATTTTGAGATGGCTAAATTGAATTTGAAATGATTTATCATCAAAGTGTATATGTAATATGGAATAATAATATGGAAAGCATATATATATGGAAGACATTAAATGATGAACTCATCTATGTTATTAGTATTATGTGAATTACTTTACTAACATGATTTGTGAAGTTGTGTTTTAGGTTATAAGCCAATTTTTTTGGATGTATTATTGTATACTTATTTTAAATGTAAATATATGGTAAGTTAAATTTGTGTTATACAAACTTAATAAGCATTAAATGCTTACTAGATTTTCTTTACTCAGTTTTACTAGGTTTTCTTTTCTCTGTTTTATTAGTGCTCGAAAGCTCGTAAAAGTTGGAGATCGGTCGGAGTATCATCACACTATCTTCCAGCTTGCTTTGGTATAAATAGAAAACCTACTTTGACATAATGGCATGTATAAACTAATTTTACCAATGATGATATGTAAATAGTAGTTTGTAATCTAGCCATTGGAATGTCTAGTAATGGTATATTTTGGTATGAAAATATAAAGTTATATCATGTTTAATACATACATATTTAAGGTTTGGTTAAATTGGATTAGAGCAAAATATAAATCATCACAAGAAGGTAAGCTTGATCATATGAATATGTGATACTGTTTTACATATATTAATGATGTTTGCTTAATTTATATGTCTTGAATTGGTTGGCAAATATATATGCAAATGTTGTTGTAGGTTGAAGGTTAAATTTGCGTGAGAAATAGGGCTAGGAAATGGCCTTATTTTGTCCACACGGGTAGACACATGGGCATGTGGTTTGGCTGTGTGTCACTTGCATCCAAAAATTGAGAAAGAGAATTCTTAGAATTTGGCACAGGGTGTGTGTCTCAGCCGTGTGTGTTACACGGCCTAGAACATGGACGTGTGTCTTGGCTATGTGAAATTGACCACACGGTCTAGTACATGGGCGTGTGGCAGGCCATGTGGCACAAGTCAGAGAGTTACAAGGGTAAGGACATGGGCTAGGACACGGCCATGTGCCTTACATCGAATGCCCACACGGCCTGAGACATGGGCATGTCACATGGCTGTGTGAGCCACACGGTCTATGTAACACCTTTAACTTGTGTTCGTCGTCAAAATAGGGTTTCAGAGTATTACCGAAACTTTCAGAACATTTTACAATAATTTATGCAAATTACTGTTCGTTAACCGAGATCGTACAAAACATCCTTAATTGGACCCTCGAGGCCCAATAAGAGCATTAGAATCTAGTCGGGACTTAATCAGGAGCTCTAAGAAATTTTCATGAAATTATAAAAATTTTCCAAGGTGCAAGGCTCACACACCTGTGTGGTCCAGGGGACATGCCTAAGTGACCCTGGGGCACGCCCATGCTAGAAGCCATGTTCAACCCTGTGTAACTCTCTGACTTGTGCACACGACCATGCCATATGCCCGTGTGCTAGGCCGTGTGGTTAATTAATTCAATTCAAAAATAAGTGCAGGTTTCACATGGCCAAGACACACGCCCATGTTCTAGGCCGCTAGTACACACGGCTGAGACACACTCCCGTGCCTCTGCTCATGTGCTCAATTCTGAGCATTCTGTTTCTCAAAATTATGGTGCAAGGGACATACGGCCTAACCATGCGCCCATGTTACAAGGCCGTGTGTCATACACGGCCTAGACACATGCCCTTGTGGACAAAATGAAGCCATTTCTAGCTTCATTTCTAGCCCAAAATTTTCACCCAAGACATGCACTTGAAACACACATCTAATACCAACCATTCCAAGCATTCAAATTAAAAATTCTATCATTCATCAGGGCATACTATTACATGCATATGTGTTTATAAACTTAACTTGGATTAACTTAGGCATTAACATCATTTGATCACATATATTTAACCTACTACATATGAATATATCATAATAACATACTTAATCATAGCAAAATAAGCCATTACTAGCCATTCCAATGGTTAGGTTACAAGACATCATTTTCAAGCCACTATTGGCCAAGTTGTCCTATACATGCCATTATACCAAAATGATTTACAAAGTATACCCAAAATAAGCTAGATGATAGTGTGATGATATCCAAGGATCTCCAACCTTCACGAGCTTTCGAGCACTATAAAACAAGGAAAAATAAAACGGAGTAAGCATTACATGCTTAGTAAGTTCATATAACAGAAACTAAACTTACCAATCCCGTTTATTAAATCTAAGCATACAATAACATGTTTTCCATCCATTTGGAAAAATTTCCTAAACACATGCATCGAATCAAACATGTTAGTCATAAATTTTACATATACATCAAGTAAGGATAGATGAGCTCATTATGCAAAACTCTTTCAAGACATTATCATTTCATCTCATAATTCTCATGCCATGTCAAGAGTTTTATGTCTGTTGAATCATTAAAATTCCTATAGATACTCAAGTAGTACATACAGGGTGTACGATTCAATAATCTATCAATTCTTATTCGAGGATACCCATTAGGGCACTTAATCAAGGAACACACTCTCAAGCCACATATCGTACAACAAGATAACTAGTCCAGGCTAAACCCTAACCGTAACGTATACTTGAGAGGTATTATATCAGGATTACCCATCTAGACTAAATCCTTTCTATAACAAGGTCAATAGGATCACTTGTCTGAGCTAAATCCCATCCGCAACAATTGCAGGACCTTATTCGTTTCGGGAAAGCGCATAAATTCATCGAGATTCAATATTCAACTAAGACTTAACCCTTTTTTAAAATTTCAAGCATGTATTCAATTCTTCATCATAGTAATTAAGCAATTCACATCAATATAAATCATATTCCATACAAACATAACATTCAATTTAACATATTTACATGCTCGATTAAGTTACACGAACTTACCTCGACACTTGTTCGTGTATAAAATCTACTAATCTGAAACCTTTTCTTTTCCTCAGTCTAACCTCGAATTTGTGTTGTCTGGATTTATATAAATAGCTTTAATCATCAATTTCACTTATTTCATATTTATCTGGACTCAATTTACATCTTAGGAAAAATTACCATTTTGCCCCTAACTTTTCCATAAATTCCCATTTCGTCCCTAGGATCAGAAAATGAAACTTGTGCAATTTACTCCTTATTCCAAGCCTAACCAAAATCCGATTACAAAATTTATAGCACATGTATTCATAAAAATTCAGAATTTTTCATCAAATTTCACAACTTTACATTTTAGTCTCTAAATCATGTTTTCATCAAAAATCACTTTGTAAAAGTTATTTATCTATCAACAGCCTTTCATTTTTTACTATAAATTTCTAATTTTCAGCATATTCATCCATGACCCAAAGTTCATACCTTGATAACTTTTCAAATTAATCCATCAAATAGATAGATTAGACTATCCCGGTTTCAAAAATATCAAAATTACTAAAAACGAGAGTAGGAAACATACCCAACTAAGCCTTGAAAGTTTCTTCCCTCTTTCTTAGGGTTTTCATATAATTTTGGGGAAGAGGATGAGAAAAATAAGATGATATTTCTTCTTATCATCTTTTAATTAATTAAATTATTTCAATTCCAATTTAGTCCTTGCTCTTTTCTATTTTTTCCATGGATGAGTCACCAAAAATCTACATAGCTTTCTTTAATGGTCTAATTACCATATAAAGACCTCTAGTTTTGAATTCCATAGCTATTTAATACTTATAGCTACTAGAATTCAACTTTCACATTTTATGCGATTTAGTCCTTCTCCTAATTAAACACTTAATCAATAAAATTTTCATATCAAAATTTTCACACAACATGTCTATCATAATATGGACCATCTAATAAAATAAAAATAAATTTTATTTTTGGGTCGGATTTGTGGTCCCAAAACCATTGTTCCGATTTCACTAAAAAATGGGTTGTTACAACTCTCCTCTTTAAGGATTTTCATCCTAAAAAATCTTAAGAGTAAAAAGATTCGGGTATTGTTTTCTCATAGTATCCTATGGTTCCCAGGTAGTCTCTTCAATATTGTGTTGTTGCCAAAGAACTTTTACTAAAACTACCTTTTTATTTCTTAACGCTTTTGTTTCCCGAGCTAAGATTTTGATTGGTTCTTCACTATATGTCAGATCAGGCTGAATCTCTACCTCTCTTGGAGAAATAAAATGTGAAGGATCGGATCGGTACCGCCATAGTATTGGCACATGAAAAATATTATGAATCTGATGAAGTCTGGTGGTGAAGCTAACCGATATGCATGTAACAGTCCGGTTTAGACCCTAGTTAGAATAGTGGTTTTGGGACCACCAATTCGAGTTAGAAACTTATTTTAATATTATTTTTCGTGTTTATAATATGTGAATTAGTATGTGTGAAAATTTTATATGAAAATTTAATCGTATGCGTGTTTGATTTGATAAAAGGACTTAATTGTGTAAAATGTAAAAGTGGCCTTCTATTAGTTAAAAGTGCCTATTTGCTATAAATTTTAAAATATGAGGTCCTTATGTTGTAAATGGACCATTAACATGGTTAATGGACATCAATGACCATTATTTATGTGTTTATTATATGTTTATAATAAAGTCAAAATGGTAAAATGTATATTTATGTTAATATTAATAAAACAAAAACATGAAATTGGCTATTATCATCCATTTTACGCCAAAAATAAAAATAAAAAAGAAAGAAAAGTCTAAGCTAGGGTTCGGCTCCTTTTGATTTTGATTAAGGTATGCTCTTTGATTAGTTTTTTATAATTTCTACGTTTTTGTGACCGTTGCTCTGTATACTATCAAGCCCATGTCCTAATTTCTGATTTGTTGATGATTTTGAGTTGAGCCATTGATGAAATTATGGGTTTTGTGCAGTTAGTTGATAGAAAATGAAAGATATGTGTTGGGTTAGTATATTTTATCTTTGAATTTTTGTTGAATTTGAGTAAAATGAGATAAATTGAGAAATTTGTTAATTGAGGGACTAAAATGTAAAATAAATGAAACATATGGGCTTATATGAATACTATAAAAGTTCAGCTTAACATGGGTATATGGAAATTTTGAATATTTTCTGATTTTTATGAATAGGGACTAAAGTGTTGAAATGTGAAATTATGAGGGGTAATTTGTAAAATGCCCTAAATATGTGTATATGGATTGAATTGAATGATTGGTTGAATAAAATAGTTAAATTTGAATGTGTTTAGATCAAGAACCAAAGAAAACAGAATTAGATTGAGGGAAAATGAAAATCATTGAATAGTTGCTCGTTTCCGTTCATTTCCGTACGAGGTAAGTCAATATACAAATAAACGTGCTTGAGTTGATTTATTTATGTTTATATGACATTGAATTGTTGAATGGCTATATGAGAGCTCAATATGTGATATCCGAGAAAGTTTTGATAATGTGACGACGTCTGAAAAGTACCGTACGAACCTTTGGAATAGTTAGGATACATATGTCATGACATAGGATCCGATATGTGTTTTCGTGTAAGACCACGTCTGGGATGTTGACATCGACTTATGGTTTACGTGTAAGACCATGTTTGGGACATTGGTATCGCATTTGATTTCGTGTAAGACTCTGTCTAGGACAGTGGCATCGAAATTTGATTACATGTAAGACCACGTCTGGGATGTTGGCATTGTACGAGCTTTCCGAGCTATCCGTGTATCCTTATGATTCTGAACAGTTCAACGGGTATTCTGAGAAATGAATGATTATATGAAATGTGTATCAGATTTTGGTACATTTTAAATTGTATATCATATTTGATGTTGACAGGTAAGTATATGTATCTTTGTGATCAAGTGGTTATATTTGACAAAAGTATGAGAAAATATGCTATATGTGCAAATGAATGGGGAATATGTGAAATGTTTTTGAGCTATGTGGTTTGTGATAGCATTTGGCTAAGGAGTATATGTATATTATGATGCTTATATATTTATATTGTTAAGTTTATTTGTATATGGCTTACTAAGCTTTTGAAAGCTTACTTTGTGTGTCTTTCAACTGTTCTATAGATATCGAAGCTATCGGAAGCTCGAGGATCTTTGAGGATCATCACCACACTACAAAACTCTATTTTGGTACATTTTGAAATTGTAAATATGGAATATGGCATGTATAGGCTAGAAGTATGTGAATAAGTTTTGTAATATGTATATCTAGCCATTTGATATGGCCTGATTATGGGTGTGATTATGAATGAATTTTGGTATATGCTTTGTGTTCAAAAATGGTATGTTTTGATGCACTCTTGAATGATCAAATGAAATGGTCAATTTTGGTAAGTTGTGGTATGTGCTTATTTGAGAGATTGGTAAGTTTATGGCATGTTTGAATGAAGTAAATTTAGGTTATGTAACATATGTTTTAGTATGACTTTGACTTATGTTTTGACATGATTTTAATATAATTATAAGCATGAATTTAGTTGTTTATGATATAACATGAATGGTGTATGTTTTAGTGTATGAATTGGCTGGAAATTGGTATGAATTGTGCTTAGTTTTATGCTTGTATGGATGAACCAAAATGGGTAGCAAATTAGCTTTGCAAATAGCCTATTTTTGTCCACACGGGCAGAGACATGAGCGTGTGTCTCAGCTGTGTGTGACACATGATTACGTTACACGGCCGTGTGTCCTCTAGGGTACTCTACGATTTAAAGTTAGTATACCCTATAGTTTTGACAAGGCTTAAACACACGTGCGTGTCTATTGGCTGTGTGTGGCACACTGGCTGGCACATGGGCGTGTGGTCGGCCGTGTGACCTAAGTCAGTAGCCTCCTTAATTTTCACACAGACTGGCACACGGGGGTGTCTTGTGGCCGTGTGGGATAAGTCAGTATGTATGCTCTGTTTTGCCATGGTCTAGACACACGGACGTGTCTAATACCATGTTAGGCACACGGCCTCTTCACACGAGCGTGTGACCTGTACAACTTTGAAAAATGTTTAAGTTTCGAAAAGTTTTGTATGAGCTTAGTTTAGTCCTGACCCTTTTCTAAAGCATGTTTAAGGTCTTGTTGACCTATGTAAGGGACTCTATGTTGATGTTTGATTATGATTGTGGATGATGTGTATGAAATGCTTGTAAAATATTTTTATTTTTTGGTAACACCTTTAACCCTAGTCCGATGACGGATATGGGTTAGGGGTGTTACATTTGATTGGTATGAGAGCTACGGTTTAGTCGATTCTAGGACTAACGTAGCATATGTGAGTCTAGCTATACATGTCATATTTATGAACTACAATATTATGATGAATTCTGACAATGAAAATGTGTTTTTATATAGCAAATGGATCCCGAACGAGCCATAGTTGACTATATTGAAAGTAGTGCGCCTACTCCCGCGCAAGGGACAGCACCATCTGATTCTAGACCGGCTACGAGTAGCCATGATGGAAAAGCTAGACAAGCCATCTATCAAATGATGAATGATTGGTTCAGTCAGTACATTAGAACTAATCCAGTTGTTAAACAACCCCCAACCCCGACTAATCCTCTGTAAGTCCCTGTTATGCCACAAGCGAATCTATTTCAGTTAAGTAAGCCACCGGTAGATAAGATTAAAAAATATAGGGCAGAAGAATTCCGTGCTACTACGAATGATGATGCTGAAAGAGCTAAGTTCTAGTTAGAGAATATGATAAGTGTATTTGATGAATTGTCATTGACTCCCGATGAATGCCTAAAGTGTGTCATTTCACTTCTGAGAGATATGGCCTATCATTGGTGAAAGACTTTAATATTCATGGTTCTGAAGGAATGAGTCACTTGGGATTTCTTCCAAGCTGAATTCTGGAAGAAATACATTAGTCAGAGATTCGTAGATCAGAAACATAAAGAGTTTCTTAAACTTAAACAAAGCCGTATGTCTGTTACAGAATACGAGTGAGAATTTGTGAGACTGAGTGAGTATGCACGAGAATGTGTTTTGACTGAAGTAAACATGTGCAAGAGATTCGAGGATGGTTTGAATGAAGATATCCGTTTGTTAGTTGGGATTTTAGAAATAAAGGAGTTAGTTGTGCTTGTTGAGCGAGCATGTAAAGCCGAAGAACTCGGGAAAGAAAAAAGAAAAGCTGATTCAGAAGCTAGAGATGTGAGAAAAAGATCTACAAGCAAATCATTTCAATCTATGTTAAAGAAATTCTGAGATGATTATAGCTCTTCAAAAGCTAATGTGGCGCATTAGAGTAGAGATCGTGTTAGAACTCAGTCGAGCTTCAAAGCTCCAGCTACTTCTATTACAAGTGTTGGAAATGTCAGATCTGATCGCCCTGAGTGCAAACACTATGGTAAAAGACATCCCGACAATTGTAGATTGTATGATCGGGCTTGTTTTAAATGTGGATCTTTAGATCACTTTAGCTGAGATTGTCCCGAGTCTGTTAAATAAGAAATTGTGCAAAATTTGGGACCGAGTAATACTTCAGCTAGAGGTAGACCACCCAGAGATACGAGAAATGTGAGTGGTAGTCAAAGAGGGACTAAAGACAGCGCTGTTTGATCCGAGGCTAGAGCACCTGCTAGAGCCTACGCCATCCGAGCTCGTGAAGAAGCTTCGTCTCTCGATGTTATAATGGGTACATTTACTTGTTACGATACTTCTATGATTGCATTGATAGATCCTGGATCAACGCATTCTTATATATGCATGAATTTAGTGAACAGTAAGACTTTGTCTGTAGAGTCTACTAAACTCATAATTAGAGCATCAAATCCCCTAGGTAAAAGTGTTTTGGTTGAAAAAGTTTGCAAGAATTGCCCGTTAATGTTTTGAGCCATTTGTTTTTCGGCCGATCTGATGCTATTACCTTTTGATGAGTTTGATATAATTCTGGGTATGGATTGGTTAACTTTGCATGATGTTATTGTGAACTGCAAACAACAAACTATTTATTTGAGATGCAAGAATGATGAAATAGTTCGAATTGAATCTAGTGATTCGAATGGATTGCCTGCTGTGATATCTTCGATGAAAGCTCTGAGTATTGTGAGAAAAGGTAGTGAAGCCTACTTTGCATATGTGATTGATTCAAAAGCAACTGAAAAGAGAGTGGAATCAGTGCCTGTTGTCTATGAATTCCCTGATGTGTTTCCTGAAGAACTTCAAGGATTACCTATAATTCAGGAAGTTGAATTTGGTATTGAGTTAGTACCAGGAATTACTCCGATTTTGATAGCTCTGTACAAATGGCTTCGACCAAGTTAAAAGAATTAAAGTCTTAGTTGCAAGAGTTGACTGATAGAGGATTGATAAACTGTAATATATACATATTTTTACCCCATGCTTAACGCATTTTATGGATGATTTTCCCTTAGAATTGGTGAATTTGATGCTCCTAATGCTTTAATTTCATTTTTTATACTTAGGAGAGCATAGGAGAGCGAAAGGAACGAGAAACGGGCCAAAAATAGAGAAAACGGGCCAAAGTACGAAATCAACACGGCCTGGACTTCCTCACACGGGTAGACCACACGGTCGTGTTAATTTGGCAGATTCGAAGCACGATTCACACGGATGTGTCACACGGGCGTATCCCTACTGAGCCCAAGTTGAGTCCAATTCAGAAAAGGCTAATTTTGAGGGTTTTTAGGCATTCTAAAGCCTATAAATATGCCTTAAAGGAAGAGAAAAAGGGGGGCACGGAGAGGAAGGAAGGGATTACTCGAAAGAAGCCGATTGGTCCATCTCGGAAGCCGGAGTCACCATCAAGACTGAAGATCTCCCCTCAATTTCCCCTCAGGAGTTTTGGGTTTTCTTTATGTTTTGTATTCGTTATTCTTCTGAGATGTTTTCCTTTTTAGTTATGAACTAAATCCCCTAAATACCTAAGGGGAATGAAACCTAAGACGAATCTTGTTATTATTTTCTGAATCGTATGATAAATATTTAACTTGATCTTAATTATGTGTTCTTAATTCTTGTTTTGACATCCCAGGATACTGATTCAAGACATGCTCTTATTCAGAGAAGGAATAGACCCTGTCTAAGAGTACTTTTGTCATAATTAAGCGGAGTTGATTGCGCGCCTAGAAATAAGGTGACAAGATTTTGCCGGATTAGGGTGAAACCTAATAACGGGATCCATAGATAAAGTTAATGCAACCCTAGAGTGTTAATTAGAGAAAAGTCTCAATTATTCAATTTAGAGATTAGACGTTATTAGTCTTGAATAGGGATAATAACATAACTTAGGGATCTCTACGGAATAAGTTAAATGAATAAATCGTTCGATTCGGAGCCAGAATAACAAGTACAGTCTAGATGGATTTTTCCTTAGGTATTGTCTTAATTCAATCGTTTTCCAAAAGTAATCCCCCAATTCCATTCTCTGTGAATTCTTAGATTAGTTACTTAGTTAGTTAAAGCAAAACCTTCGTATTCTTAGGCTAGATAATAAAAAGACAGTCATTACTAGTGCTTTTAGTTCCTTTGGGTTCGACAATCTGGTTTTTCTAAAACTATACTACTGTTCGATAGGTACACTTGCCTGCATCCCAATAATAGTTAGTTTCAAGAATGATTAATTACAAATATTTAAAACTTACCTGTCACGAAAATCGCGATCAAGGATTTGCACGATCGAGTTTCTCACCTTGGGCTTCTCCTGTACTATTTGTGGAAAAGAAAGACGGTACGATGAAAATGTGCATTGATTATCGTCAGTTGAACAAAGCGAGTATCAAGAATAAATACATTCTACCCCAAATTGATGATTTGTTTGATCAGCTGAAAGGAGCTACCGTGTTTTTGAAGATAGATTTGAGATCAGGCTATTATCTGTTGCAAGTAAAAGACTCAGACATTCCGAAAATTGCATTCAGAACTAGGTACGACCACTATGAGTTCTTAGTTATGCCTTTCGGATTAACGAATGCATCTGCTATCTTTATGGATTTGATGAACAGAATTTTCAGACCATATTTAGATCGATTTATTGTCGTATTCATTGATGACATATTGATTTATTTACGTGATGAATTCGAGCATGCTGAGTATCTAAGAATAGTACTATAAACTATGCGTGATAAGAAATTGTATGCAAAGTTTAGTAAATGTGAGTTCTAGTTGCACGAAGTTGGTTTCTGGGCTATATTGTGTCAACATCAGGTATCCGAGTTGATCCAAGCAAATTTTCAGCTATTTTGGATTGGAAGCCTTCGAGAAATGTTTTTGAAGTCCACAATTTTCTAGGACTTGCCGGTTATTATAGACGGTTCGTAAAAGGCTTTTCCATGATTGCAACTTCGTTGATGAAACTGCTTCAGAAATATGCAAAATTTGAATGGTCTGAAATGTGTCAGAAAAGCTTTGATTAGTTGAAAGCCCTATTGACTGAAGCTCCAGTGTTAATACAACCCGAATCGGGTAAAGAATTTGTGATCTATAATGATCCTTCATTGTACAGTCTGGGATGTATTTTGATGCAAGAAGGCAAAGTCATTGCTTATGCTTTGAGACAGTTAAAGCCGCACGAAAAGAACTGTCCGAGAACGATCTGGAATTAGCTGCGATTGTGTTTGCTTTGAAAATTTGGCGCTACTATCTGTTTGGTGAGAAATGTCATGTAATGACCCGAATTTTACAGTTATCAAAAAAGTGCATTTTTGGGTCTTTGTTTCTAAAAAATAGATTCGTAAGTATTTATTAAAAATATTTACGAAGCTAAGTGAGTGGTTAATTAAAGTTTAATTAAGTGAATTAGCTTAAATTAAGGATAATTGGATAAAAGGATTAAATTGAATATAGTGTGAAAGTTTAATTATAGAATAAAGAAAATTGAAGGGACTAAATAAGTAAATAAGCCAAAGTGAATGCCAAGTGTGTGGCAAAAAATCAAATATAAGTGTAATAAATATTATACATAAATTTGTAATACATGTATGTATTTGCTTATTAGTTAAGTAAATATTAATGTATTTATTATTATTAAAATGATATTATATGATGAATAAATTAAATAAAGACAAATGTGTGGATATGATTTGATACAAGTGTATATATAAAAATACATACATTTGTAATATATGTATTTAATTATAGAAGATATTTATTAATTAAATAATTATATTATAAGATTTTTATGTAATAAATAAATTAAAACATGACAAATGTATGATGATGATATGTTACATGTGTAAGTATAAGTAATATTACATTTGTAATAAATATATTGATTATTAAATAGATATTTATTATTGTTATTATATTATATACATATAAAGTAAATGAAATAAAAGAATAAAGAAACAAAACAAGAGAAAAAGAAAGGGAGAAAGAACAGAGAGTAGGGACGAAACAAAGGGAGAAAGAACAGAGAACAGGGACGAAACAAGGAAAGGAAAGAAGGAAAAAGAAAGGAAAGAAAGAAAAAGGAAAAATTGAGATTTTGAGGTTTGAAGGTTTAATTGGTAAGTTAATTTAGCCCTTTTTACTTAATTTTGATGTTTTAGAAGCTTTGGTTGATATATTGAAAGTTATTAGAGTTCTAAATATTGTTCATGTTGAATAAAATGATGAATTAGGGATTAAATTGATAGAAATTCAAGTTAGAAGTGAAATAATGATTGAATTGTAAAGTAATTCATAAGTTTTATGCTTTAGGGACTAAATTGAAAGAATTTCGAAATTATGGTTTTATGGTGAAATTAGAGTATTGAAATTAGTCTAAAATGAAAATTGAATGGTAATGTATTGATAATATTTAATTAATTTCCGTAGCTAGCGTTGTGCCAGAAAATCTTGACGAAGCGAGGAAAAGACAAAGTCGACGAGGGATAGCTCGGAAATTACGGTTTGTATTTCTATAAACCAAATATAATAATTATTTGTTGAATTTATTGTTTATATGAATGGTAATAATAATAATTATTACTATGGTATTGAATAGAATAAAAATTCATGAATTACATGTGATTATTGATATTGGATTGAATGTGTGATAAGTATGTGATTATTGAGAAATGAATTGAAATATTTACTGATTTTAAACATCGAAAAAATGACTGTTATTTAAAAGAAGACTGAAAACCCTATTAACAGTATCGGGCTAGTCAGATATAGTTGGCATGCCATAGGATTGGAAGTGTTCAGGGATATTCCGACTTTGTGTTGATGAGACACTATTTGTGTCGACTACTGTTGCTATTCCGGATTCGTTCCGAAGAGGTACTCCGTACCTGACTGTTACTGTTACTATGTCGAATTTGTTCCGATGAGGTACTTTGTGAACCGCTATTGTTACTATTACTGTTACTGTTACTGTTACCATTACTGACATAGTGTAATCCTGCTCCGGCCGATGAAACACTGTGTACTATCCCCGGTGTGTGGGTTGGATCCGTGTATCCGTCTAGGTCCGAGTTATATTAATAGGGGTAATGAAAAGTATTAAAGACTGACCGCTACTGAATAATTGACCGTTACTGAATAAATGACTGATACTGAATAAATGATTGCTACTGATTAACCGATTATTACTGTTGACTGACTGGTACTGAACAATAAAGATCAGTTGGTTGTTACCAAAGAATATTGACTGTTATTGAAATGAAATCATACAGAATATTGAATGAAAGGTGAATAAAATTATTATTCAAATGAATTGTAAATAAAAGTACAGAAAAACTAATTGTTATTGAATATTGGACTGCTACTAAATGTCTGAAAGATACTGAATATTGGTTGTTACTGAATAAATATGAAAAATTGACGGATAATGAATAAACATTGAAACTGTATACATTTCATTGAAAGTGATTTACAATATCTTAGTATTATAAATCAAAAACAAATGATTGAACTATTAAGAGTAATAGATTGAATTCTCAAGGTTCACTGATATATGATTTATTATTGACTTAAGTATCGGTTTATAGAAATACCACTGATTCCATACACAGCGTACGGTTTGTTTTCATGCACAGGTTAAATAAAGCTAGACCGTTGAATTAACATCCTAGGCCGATCTCAAACTCGATAAGGTAAAGCATGTAAATTGTTGATAATGGCATGTACCTAGGATGTCTCAAGTGTGTTAATTTGCATTGTGATTGTAATAGTGAAACAAGTAAATTGATATTTGATAATGATACATGATAAGTGTTTTAAGTCAAGTATTGAATTGTTTTAGTATTGGTATTTTGTATTGGTTGTGGTTTGAAATTTTCAGGGTTGGCTAGTAAAGTGTGAAAGGTTCATTATTGATTCCACACGACCTGGCACACGGGCGTGTGACTAGACCGTGTGAGACACATGGCTTGCACATGGGCATGTTGTTAGGTCGTGTGTCCTCTGCACCTAAAATGCTACAAAACAGATTGCCACATGGGCTGAGCACATTGGCGTGTGTCTTGGCCGTGTGAAATTAATTAGTTCATAGGAAAAAGTCTGAGAGCTCCACAAGTAGAGGACTGATAAACCTTAAATTATACATATTTTTACCCCATGTTTAATGCATTTTATGGATGATTTCTCATTAGAATTGGTGAATTCGATGCTCCTAATGCTTTAATTTCATGTTTTATACTTAGGAGTGCATAGGAGAGCGAAATGAATGAGAAACGAGCCAAAGTAAGAGAAAATGGGCCAAACTACGAACTCAACACGGCCTGGACCTCCTCATACGGGTAGACCACACGGCCGTGTCAATCTGGTAGAATCGAAGCATGACTCACACGGGTATAGCACACGCCCGTGCTATTTTAACAGGCTCAAACATGGCCTAAAGTAATCGCACACGGTCGTGTCCCTGCCAAGCCCAAGTTGAGTCCAATTCGGAAAAGGCCACTTTTGAGGGCTCATAGGCATTCCAAAGCCTATAAATACACCCTAGCAGAGGAAAAAAAGAGAGACGGAGAAGAGGGAGTAAGGAATTACTCCAAGGAAGCCGATTGATCCATCTAGGAAGCCAGATTCATCATCAAGACTGAAGATCTCTCCTCAATTTCCCTTCAGGAGCTCTGGGTTTTCTTTATGTTTTGTATTCTTTATTCTTCTGAGATGTTTTCTTATTTAGTTATGAACTAAAACCCCTAAATACCTAAGGGGAATGAAACCTAAGACGAATCTTGTTATTATTTTCTGAATCGTATGATAAATATTTAACTTGATCTTAATTATGTGTTCTTAATTCTTGTTTTGACATCCCAGGATACTGATTCAAGACATGCTCTTATTCAGAGAAGGAATAGACCCTGTCTAAGAGTACTTTTGTCATAATTAAGCGGAGTTGATTGCGCGCCTAGAAATAAGGTGACAAGATTTTGCCGGATTAGGGTGAAACCTAATAACGGGATCCATAGATCGAGTTAATGCAACCCTAGAATGTTAATTAGGGAAAAGTCTTGGTTATTCAATCTAGGGATTAGACGTTATTAGTCTTGAATAGGGATAATAACATAACTTAGGGATCTCTACGGAACAAGTTGAATGAATAAATGGTCCGATTCGGAGCTAGAATAATAAGTAAAGTCTAGGTGGATTTTTCCTTAGGTATTGTCTTAAGTCAATCGATTTTTTCCAAAAGCAATTCCCCAATTCTTTTCTCTGTGCGTTCTTAGTTTAGATAATTAGTTAATTAAAACAAAACCTCTTTATTCTTAGGCTAGATAATAAAAAGATAGTCATTACTAGTACTTTTAGTTCCTTTGGGTTTGACAATTCGGTCTTACTAAAGCTATACTACTGTTCAATAGGTACACTTGCCTACATCGCGATAATAGTTAACTCAAGAACGAGTAATTATAAATATTTAAAACCTATCACGAAATCACGCGATCAAGTTTTTGGCACCGTTGCCGGGGAACTAAGATATTAGGAACGCTCAATTTCTATTACTTTAGCCATTTATTTTTCTTGCAATTTAATATTATTATTATTATTTATTAACCCACTCTTTCTTTCTCTTGGCAAGTTTTTATAGTTTATGACTAGAAAAAACCCGTCAGGACCATTACTTTTTGATGAAGAAATCGATCGTACAGTTCGTAGAAACCAAAGAGAAATAAGGCGCAACTTAAGGTACACGGAGAATGAGCAAGAAGACGATACTCAACCCCCAACCGAAGAGATGGCTAAAAACCAAGGCAATCACCTACCTCCTACAATTGTTGGACCTGCTATTTCTGCAAATAATTTCGAACTGAAACCTAACACAATTCAGATGATACAGCAGTTTGTTCAGTTTGATGGTTTGCAGGATGAGGATCCCAACACTCACTTGGCGAATTTTCTGGAGTTTTGTGACATTTTCAAAATTAATGGCGTTTCTGATGATGCCATTCGCCTTCGGTTATTCCCTTTTTCACTGAGAAACAAAGCTAATAGTGGTTGAACTCGTTACCACGAGGGTCTATCACTTCTTGGGAACAAATGACCAAAAATTTTTTACTAAAATATTTTCCACCGGCTAAAACGGCTAAATTACGTAATGATATCTCTTCTTTTGTGCATATGGACTTAGAAACACTTTACGATGCATGAGAGAGATACAAGGATCTATTGCGAAAGTGCACTCACCATGGGTTACCTCTATGGCTGCAAGTTCAAACGTTCTACAATGGTGTGAATCCCTCGATAAGACAGATGACTGACGCAGCTGCTGGAGAAACCATCAACAACAAAACACTTGAAGAGGCTTATGAATTTATTGAAGAAATGTCACTGAATAGCTATCAGTGGCAAGTCATAAGGACTAAGCCAACAAAAACAGCAGGCGTTTATAACGTCGACTCAGTTACTATGCTGTCAAATCAGGTAGAACTTCTCAATAAAAAGATTGATGGTTTACTTGGTTTTACGCTGGTACATCCATTAATGAGGTGTGACTCAAGTGGAGGAGGTGTGCATACAGAACATCAATCCTTCAATCCTATAACCGAAGAGGAACAAGTCAACTATATGGGTAACAATAACTTTAGAACTAAAAATAACTCATACAGTAATACTTATAATGCAGGTTGGAGGAACCACCCAATTTTCTCCTGGGGTAGTCAAGGGAATCAAAAGCCACAAAATCCTCAGGGTTTTCAACAGCCACCTTATCAACAAGAGAAGAAACTGAACCTTGAGGAGTTGCTCTCTAAATTCATCTCAGTGTCAGAAACCCATTTCCAAAATACCGAGACAACACTTAAAAATCAACAAGCATCGATCCAAGGACTTGAAACTCAGATAGGCCAGCTATCCAAACTAATCTCTGAATGACCACAAGGTAGCTTACCAAGTAATACTGAACCTAACCCAAGGGAACACCTCAATGCAATTAGTACTCAAGATAAGGAAGGATTCATTGCGCCTGAGCCAGAATTGATGCAAGAAACTTGGTGAGCAAATGTAAAAGTGAGGTGAGTCATAACAAAACGGTGAATGAAGAATATAAACCTCATGTCCCATACCCTAACGCGACAAGAAATTGGAATTTTTAAAAGAGCTTTTAGTAAATAAGCAGAAATTGGACGAAGCGTCTCATGTGGAGCTAAACGCAGTCTGCTTAGCTATTCTACAGAATAAGCTACCCCAAAAATTGAAAGATCCAGGGAGTTTTACAACTCCTTGCTTAATTGGTAGTTTAGATATAAGTTATACATTAGCTGATTTAGGGGCTAGTATTAACGTCATACCTTACAAAATGTTTCAGCAACTAGGTCTTGGGAAACCTAAACAAACTAGAATGAGCATTCAATTGGTAGATAAAACTATAAGATTTCCTAGGGGTATTATTGAAGATGTACTAGTGAAAGTAGATAAGTTCATATTTCCCATTTATTTCGTTGTTCTAGACATAGAGGAGGATAATAACACCCCTTTGATTTTAAGGAGGCCCTTTTTAGCAACTGCTAAAACAATCATTGATGTTGGCATAGGTGAGCTTACACTTCCTGTGGTAGATGAAACGATCACCCTTTAAGCTCGTAATTCTGGCATCACATTGAACATTGAAGGTAATGGTCTACACCATTCTACTAAACCTAATAATATGGTGCAACCTACTTTGCAGAAAATGAGTATGAAGAAAGCACACGAGTCATTCTCAAGAAATAATAGAGAACCTGTTCAAGAAGATTCAAGACTTCAAATCAAGGAACTCGATGAATGGCGGACGCACAAACCAAGAACACCCGACAAACTGAAACTACGCCAAAACAAGCCCGATACCTCTCCAAATCAACTTAAGGTTGGTGATAAGGTCTTATTAGATGCCGCAGATTTGCACATTGTCACTACCGCACCGAATGAGGAAATCCCCCTTATGGTACTTAGTATTTTTCCATTTGGTACGGTGGAGGTGAGTCATCCCAAGTTCGGCACTTTTAAGGTAAACATGTGATAGCCCTAAAGTGACCCTAGTCGGAAAGCGGTTTCGGGACCGCTAAACCGAGTCACCAAATTATTTGAATATGATAATTATTGTCTAAAATATGTGAATATGAATGTGTGAAAGTTTTAAGCTTCGATTTAGTTAATTGCATGTGAATTTAGTTAATAGGACTTATGTGTGACACTTTTGAAATGTGATAGGTTAATCTATAAGGATCTATTAGTGCATGTAATCAAAAGGGTGGACTTGCATGTCAATTTCCCCACTTAATTGGTAGTGGCCGGCCATGACAATGAGGGTGGACAAAATGTGATGGGCAAAACATGTCATAAACATGTTATGTTAATGTTTCATGTTGGAAAGAATAAAATAAAAGAGTTAGTAATAAAATAAGGGGATGAAGGGTGATGAAAACAAAGAAAAGAAAAAAATGTTCATCCTTTAACATCTTTGACCGAAAAATCAAAGGAAAAGAAAGGGAGAAAAGTTGAAGAGGTTCGGCCATGCTTGTAACTAGGCTAAGGTATGTTTGATGTTGCTCCATGAGATTCATGCATATTTTTAGTTTTTAGCTTGAGTTCTACCTAGCCCATGGTTTAAATCTTTGCTATGTGAGGGAGATGATACTTGGCCATGGGTGTTGTCTTCTTGGGTGGTGTTTGATGTTGTGGTGATGAGGCATGAAGATGAGTTAAGTTTCGGCTAAGGTGGATTTGTGTTGATGTCATTTGCATGCTAAATGTGAAGCTTTGTAATGATACATGTGATGGTGGATTGATGACTCTTGGATTTTCTTTTTAGCATTTTTAAGTTAAACATTAAATTCTTTGTTTAAAACATGACCAAAATTGAAATGGTATGGTGTCTTGATGCATTCGGCCATGGTAGGAAGTAGAAGAGAAATATGGTTGTTGTTCATGTTATTTGGATGAAAAATGGTAGTAAGAGGAAGTGCAAATGTTAGTATTTGATTACTAGTGTATATATGTGTATTAGCCGAGTTTTGAACTTGAAACAAATGGTATGTAGTCAATACAAGTAACCATATTTGTAGGAAGTATTAAGCATGTAATTGGCCTCAACATAGACATGCAAATTCGGCCACATGAGATAGATTGGTGTTGCATGTATTCGGTTATAGGCGAGCACAATGATGAATCTATCTTGACTTAGATAATCGGCTCAAGGAGAATTTGTTAAAGTGCTTAGTTAATTGATATTAGGTTAATGATGTGTGTATTCGGTCATAAAGGTGCACATGAGGAAATGTTAGATTAATTGTATTAAATTGCTCAATGTGATTAAAAATGCGTATGACCATTTTGTATTTGAGCTAAAGGTGGCCATATGACCTATCAAACTCCTTGTCATATTCAACCATAAGCTAGCATAATGAGACTTTAATAAGTTAAATTTGTTTGAATTAGCTCAAGAGCTTAGAGGACCAAAGTTGGATAAGGGAAAGGAAAAAGTGATCGAATAGCCGCCGAAATCGTTCGACAACATCCGAGGTAAGTTTTTGAGTAATGGATCTTAGATTATGATTCGATTAGATCATGTTTTAAGTAAATCAAAATCATGCTCTTTGTATGTAACTATTGAGCTGAAAATGATAATGCTTGATAAGTGACTTGTGTTTGAATTCTAGTTATGAAAATGAAATATAGAT
This sequence comes from Gossypium hirsutum, assembly GCF_007990345.1. Classification (NCBI taxonomy): domain Eukaryota; kingdom Viridiplantae; phylum Streptophyta; class Magnoliopsida; order Malvales; family Malvaceae; genus Gossypium; species Gossypium hirsutum. The sequence goes on along the minus strand of NC_053436.1, from coordinate 60,879,052 downwards.
GTGTCATGAATTATTGATATGTGCATGGATATTCGGATGATAACCGGGCTAAGTCCCGAAGGCATTTGTGCTAGTGACCAATTCCGGGCTAAGTTCCGAAGGCATTTGTGCGAGTTACTATAACCGGGCTAAGTCCCGAAGGCATTTGTGCGAGTTACTATAACCGGGCTAAGTCCCGAAGACATTTGAGCAAGTAGCTATATCCGGCTAAATTCCGAAGGTACTTGGTTTGGGAATGAGCGATCTTGCTGTAATAATTTCAATTAATACGCTCGTAAAATCCCAACGATGAGGTACGTTTCGTATATGCATTGGAGTAGTTGATTCCTTTTAAATATTATTCGCTCAGTCAATTAATGAGCTTCCGGCCTTTGGTTAAGTCGATCCCTTATGTGTGAATATAAGGGTTGGAAATGTGAAGTAGGACTGATTTTTGAGAATATGTGTATATGAAATTATCCGTTTAGTTATATGAATGCTATACTTCAGTTGTGCCTAATTTCATTGCTCAAAACTTACTAAGCATTAAATGCTTACTCCATTCTTTGAATCTCTGTTTTATAGATTTTGGTTCGTCAGCTATCGGACTCGGGATTGTTGAAGTCGAAGTCGTCCACACTATCAAAGCCCTTTTGGTACACTTTTGGTTGAACTCTGAAAATGGCATGTATAGGACTACCCTTTTTGTTGTTGATCACGTACCCTTTGGTTTTGTATAAATTTGGATAGCCATGCGAAAATGGCTTATATATATACTTTGAGCATAGCATTATAATCGTTTTGTATGTTGTTCATTGAGAGGTATGGAAATGTTTGGTAACGATTAGCCATTGGAATGGTTAATCATGATCATTTTGGTGCTTTGTATGACAAGTTCTAGTTTATTCATGGAAAACCATGAAATAGGTATAGTTTACCTTAAAAACAGATGCTGACAGCAGCAATGGTGTGGATTTGAAAAATCACTAAAAATAGTAGGAATGGAATTAAATAGTGAATAAATTATGTAATCTAACCTTGATGAATCTACTTTCATATGGAAGAAATGAAACGATCATATGAGTCGTATTTTAAGAGATATCTAAGTTTTCATGGAACAGGGCCAGAGTGATTTCTGGATCCCCTGATCTCACTTTGGAAATTCACTATAAATTAACCAGAGATAATTAGAAGTCATGCCATATATTTATAGATTCCTTTTTGAGTCTAGTTTCGTTAGAAACAAACGACATAAGTATTTAAGCCCTGTACAGGGAGATATATAAGTCGTAATGCATGAAGGTCAGAGCCGCCGAACCCTGAAATAGGGGAGACTTTAACTAATAAACTGTACTAATTTGCTTGACCAAAAATTCTAGAAAAAAATTTGTAGATGAATATATGAGTCTAGTTTCAGATAAAATTTACGAAACTGGTTTTCGAGTTTTGGAACTCAAGATATGATTTTTAAGGTAACAGTGACGCAGTTAGCCAGCTTGTTTGGAAATTTTTAAAATGGACTGTGAAAATAAATGAAATAAGTCCGTAAATACCTCGTGTTCGACTCCGGCAACGGTCTCGGGTACGGGGTGTTACAAAAAACACCTGATTAAAACCTGATTTTGATGAGATTGATAGCAAGAATGAGGAGTATGAACTCCTTGAACCACCATGACCATTCAACGGAGAGGTAAGTCGAGCTCAGACTATAAATAAACGCTTCTCGGGAGGCAATCCGAGCACTAACATTATTAATTTCTTTAAATTTTGGTATTTAACTCCTAACCTACTAATAGTAATCTTGAATATAGGTGTTTCCACAGAGACACGGCCAAGCACACGGGCGTGCTTAAGGCCATGTGAAAACAGGGCAAAAGATTTCCCCAACACGGGCTATGATAAAATGCCACGGCCGTGCGACATGGCTATGGTTGAGCCTGCCAAATCAACACGGGCGTGAGACACGCCCGTGTAGAAGAACCGTGGATGAACATGTTAAAACAGAACTAGCGTGTGACACGCCCGTGTCTAACACCCGTGGTCAAACCTGTCAAATTAACACGGGCATGGGGATTGCATACACGGGTGTGGGAGAAGCGAACGAAGCTAGATAAGCTATACGACACGGCTGTGTTCACCAACACGCCTGAGGCACACGGGCATGTGTCAAATTTTAGACGCGCCAAAATAAGAAAAACGCAAAACACACGGGCTGAAATTAGGGCACACGGGCGTGTCCCATGGCCGTTTGTCCCAAAATCTATAAATAGGCTACACTATTCATTGTCTTCCCCACTCAAAAACCCTAACCCTAGCTGCTGCAAGTCCACACAACCCCCCTACCACGCCCGTGCACCGCCTTCAACTTTGTTTTTAACACTCCATCTCTCTCCCTTAGCGTATACGATGTCATCTTCACGAGGAAAGAAATTCGCTGTCCCCGCTTCAAATAAAAGGAAGGGAGCGTCATCTTCCTCGGGTCCTACCGCGAAAATTCGTCACCCTTTCCTCCAATTCCCCAACGGGCCCCAAGAGGAACTGTTTCAAATACTACGGACCCGACCTTTAACAGCGGGCCGCTGCATCGACTGGGCTGCCATAGAACAAGTTCAGATGGCTGACGTGATTCGGGTTCTCCTAACCACCGACCCTTGGGAGCTGTTCTTCGGGATTATCGAGTTGACATTCCTCGAGCTCACGATGGAACTCTGCTCAATGTTCCATCTCCAGACCGTAATGATAAGGTACGATAATCCCGGCATGGTTCAGTTTCTCTTAGGCGGATTAATCCGCCAGCTAAGCGTCCCAGAGTTTGGTGCCGCACTAGGCCTATATATAGAGGAGTTCAGGGAGGAAAATGAACTACATGCTCTTAGTCGCCTCATACATTTCTCTCCTTCGAAGTGTTGGCACACTTTGGCCTCTAGCACGGCCTCGTACAATCCTATCCACTCCAAGGCATTAGTTCTCCCACCATCCTTGAGGTACTTACACGCTATTTTAGCTCACACGATTACGGGGAGGCGAGAGAGTACTGGCGTCGTCAACACCCACGGCGTCTACTTCTTATAGTGCATGTCGCAAGGGCACGTCATCGACCTTGCCTATTTTATCGCCCTTGTGATTTAGCACTAGATGGAGCGGCATCGGAGGGGGGTCAACTCCATTGGCCCCTACGTGACTAGGCTACCGCGACACTTCGGGCTCCTCAACACCGCGGCCCAAGAATCATCCCTCACCCTTATCGGCCAGATGTCTCCACAAGGCATCTCAGCATACTTAGCATGAGGATGATCGAGAGGCACCGAGGAACCTACCCTTCCCAGTATCGTCTCACCCAATCTACCGAGGAGGAGGCCTACGAGGACATTCCTGACCCCACAGCACGAGGAACCACCGACTCAGCCACCACCATCCTCTCGTCCAGTTCATGCGGCGGCTTCATTATGCTGACATCTCTGAGTGCCTCACCCGATTTGAGTAGTAGTGTTTTCAACGATTTGACAACATTGACGCTACTCTACAGCAGATTTGTCAGCACCTTCACATCTCATCGCCAGTCCCACCTCGCAAACCATCCAGCGATGAAGATGTTTAGAAATATTTATTTATTATTTTATGTTTTTAATTTTTATTGAAACTACTTTTTATTTTTGTTAGATTTTAGAAATTTTATTTTTTTAATTATTAAGTTCGGTTATTTCTTATTGAGTAATTATTCTTTCTAATATCCTCTTAAAAGTTCCTGATTTTATCACAGTTATATAGAACTCTTAAGCTCATCATCACATAGGAACTAAAACTCCACCGGGAAAGGTTCTCCACGACTTCCATGTCCTGCTCGACCACGACCATAGCTACCACTAGATATAATTTTCTTTTGGCGCAAGACTTATGGACTAATGAACCTCTACGATTGCCGGAGTATCCTCCTCCACTCTTGAACTGATTACTCTCCAAAATCTAGTTCGAGGAATTCATCATACAGGAAGTTTCACTTCTCTCCCTATCTTGTTTTTATTTTATAATACCTATCTTTGTACATGGAAGGCAATGTACATCTTAAGTGTGGAGGGGTATTTATTTCATTATCAGAAAAATCCCTGAATGATTGCCTTGTTCTCTTGAAAAGCTTTCATATCATATTTAGGATAAATTTTAATTGATTTACGATTTTGATTGATATATCTTGAATTAAAACATAGGGATTTATGCATTGATTGTTTAAACTTTAAGACATTAGAGAATCAAGCATGATAAGTTGATTTTTAAAAATTTGAAATCTTAGGCTGTTTCCCCAAAGTTTAGGTATTACTTTGAATTGGAATTCACAAGTTTTTAACATAAAAAAGCCATAATTTTTGTGAGATTTTTGAGCCTTTTGAGCATCTCGTAATTCTTTCATGCTCACTTTTATTATTGCTTTGATTGCGTCAGTATTGAACTGTTATTCTAGAACTTGCTTGATTATGCATGTCGAGACCACACCATTTGATGTTATATATCAAAATGATTAAGGCACTTAGGATTAACCCACTCATGCCATGAAAAGCCTACCTCCACGATTAACCCTTAATAAACCCATTTGAGCCTAACAAGCCATTCCTTGTATTAACCTCAATATTAACCTTTAACCCATTATTGTTGAAATCCCTTAAATTAATTTGATCCCTATTTTTGTCGAGATTTGAGTTGAAGAAATTGCTTAGCTATGTATTGTTTGTAATAAGTTAGTCTTTAAATATTTAACTTGTTCTTAATAAAAAAAGAAAGAAAGAAAGAAAGAAAACCTATGTATATATATCTGTAATTTCATTTTCTGAGAGAAGCTATGTTGTACGCGAGTGAAGATTAACTCTTTTTCTAGTTAGGCAAATTTTCAATTCAATCTCGATTCTAACCCTTTCTTTTAGCTTGTGACCACACCCCCCTAACCAAGCCTCACTACAACCCTTTAAAGACCTTTTGATTGATGTATCATCTTAAATTATAGTGGTGGAGATTTGATTTTCATGCAAGCCTATGGTAATAACCTTTCATTATTGACTAATGAGTGCTTCATTTATTGTCCTTAAACACCTCGAGTGACTTGAGTGAATCTTTAGTGAGGATGTGAAACTCTGTGATATTCCAAATCAACGGTAATTACTTAAATGAGGAGAGACACCTATGTTTGAATGATTAAATACTCAACTCAAAATGTTTGAGACTTTGATGTTCTTTTAGTTGAATCCTCAATGTATGATTACTTATGGATTAATTTGAGATATTATCGATAGAAATTATAAGTTGAGAAGAATTTATTTTGATTATGAGATGAGAATTTTGCTTGAGGACAAGCAAATGCTTAAGTGTGGTGGTATTTGATAAACCGTAAATTATACATATTTTTACCCCATGTTTAATGAATTTTATGGATGATTTCTCATTAGAATTGGTGAATTCGATGCTCCTAATGCTTTAATTTTATGTTTTATACTTAGGAGAGCATATGAGAGTGAAAGGAACGAGAAACGGACCAAAAATAGAGAAAATGGGCCAAAGTATAAACTTAACACGGCTTGTACCTCATCACACGGGTAGACCACACGGTGGTGTCAATATGGCAGAATCGAAGCACGACTCACACAAGTATAGCACACGCCCGTGCCATTTTAACAGGCTCAAACATGGCCTAAAGTAATCGCACACGGGCGTGTCCCTGTCGAGCCCAAGTTGAGTCCAATTCGGAAAAGACCACTTTTGAGGGCTCATAGGCATTCCAAAGCCTATAAGTACACCCTAAAGGAGGAAGAAAAGAGAGACAGAGAAGAGGGAGTACGGAATTACTCCAAGGAAGTCGATTGATCCATCTCGGAAGTCGGATTCATCATCAAGACTGAAGATCTCCTCAATTTCTCTTCAGGAGTTTCGAGTTTTCTTTATGTTTTGTATTCTTTATTATTCTAAGATGTTTTCTTATTTAGTTATGAACTAAAACCCCTAAATACCTAAGGGGAATGAAACCTAACACGAATCTTGTTATTATTTTCTGAATTGTATGATAAATATTTAACTTGCTTTTAATTATGTGTTCTTAATTCTTGTTTGATATCCCAGAATATTGATTAAAGATAAGCTCTTATTCAGAGGAGGAACAGACCCTGTCTAAGAGTACATTTGTCATAATTAAGCGGTGTTGTTTGCGCGCCTAGACATAGGGTGACAAGATTTTGCCGGATTAGGGTGAAACCTAATAAAGGGATCCATAGATAGAGTTAATGCAACCCTAGAGTGTTAATTAGAGAAAAGTCTCAATTATTCAATTTAGAGATTAAACATTATTAGTCTTGAATAGGGATAATAACATAACATAGGGATCTTTATGGAACAAGTTAAATGAATAAATCGTCTGATTCGGAGCCAGAATAACAAGTAAAGTCTAGGTGGGTTTTTCCTTAGTTATTGTTTTAAGTCAATCGATTTTTCTCAAAAGCAATTCCCCAATTCTTTTCTCTGTGCGTTCTTAGTTTAGATAATTAGTTAATTAAAACAAAACCTCTTTATTCTTAGGCTAGATAATAAAAAGACATTCATTACTAGTACTTTTAGTTCCTTTGGGTTCGACAATCCGGTCTTACTAAAACTATACTACTGTTCGATAGGTACACTTGCCTACATCGCGATAATAGTTAGTTCAAGAATGAGTAATTATAAATATTGAAAACTTATCACGAAATCACGCGATCAAGGACACGGTCGTGTCACATATGCCACACGAGTGTGTGGTACTGTTCATAAAAGGGAAATTTAAGAATTTTATGAAAAAAATTATAGGCTCCCTATTGAGTCCCGATTTGGTTTTAACATACATTTGAAGTCTCGAGGGCCCATTAAAGAAACATTAAGATATATTTTATGAACTAAATTGTATTTCTTTTCCTATTAATTGTAATCGAACTGTAGTGACCGGTAATACTTTGTAATCCTGTTCCGACTACGGGATAGGGTTAAGGGGTGTTACATGTTATGTTTATTCCAATCACAAAAGTTTGAAATATCTGATGACTTAGAAAGATTTGAATCTATGACATAGAAGATGGCTAGAGTTACTGAAAAACTATGAGCTTGTTATTGATTATCATCCGGGAAAGGCTAATGTTGTTGCTGATACTCTAAGTCGAAAGTCATTGTTTGCATTACGTGCCATGAATACTCATTTAGCTTTGTCTGATAATGGTTCGATTTTAGCTGAATTGAAAGTGAGACCGTTGTTTTTACAACAGATTTGATGCTCAGAAAGTTGATAATGAGATAATAGCAAAACAAGCTCAAAGTGATTTAGATTTTGATTCAAAATTTAGAGTTGATAAAGATGATTGTCTGAGATTTTGAGATTGGATTTGTGTTCCAAGAAATCCAAAGTTGATTCAGATGATTTTGAACGAAGCTCACAGTAGTCGTTTATCTATACATTTGAGTAGTACAAAAATGTATAATGATTTGAAACAGCATTACTGGTCGTCTGCAATGAAAAGAGATATCTCCGACTTTGTTTTGAAATGTTTAATCTATCAGCAAGTTAAAGCTAAACATCAAGTGCCATCTGGTTTGTTACAGCCGATTATGATTCCGGAGTGGAAATAGGATAGAGTGAAGATGAATTTTGTTTTAGGTTTTTCCCTATCTTCGCGAAAGAAAGATGCTATCTGGGTTGTGGTTGACCGATTGAAAAAATTAGTTCATTTTATTCCAGTACGATTTGATTACTCACTTGATAAATTAGCTAAATTATACATTTCTAATGTTGTAAGATTGCACGGGTTACCTTTGTCTATTGTGTCACATAGAGATTCGAGACTCACTTCACGGTTTTGGAAGAAACTGCAAGAGGCTTTAGGTACAAAATTGCATTTCAGTATTGCCTTTCACCCGCAAATGGATGGTCAATCCGAGCGGATTATTCAGATTCTCGAGGATATGTTGAAATGTTGCATTCTTGAGTTTGAAGGTAGGTGGGAACATTATTTGCCATTGATTGAATTTGCTTATAATAACAGTTTTCAATCAAGCATCAAAGTGGCGCCATATGAAGCCTTATATGCTAGGAAATGCCGTACAGCTTTGTATTGGACTGAGCTCAGTGAGAATGAGATCCACGGGGTTGATTTCATTTAAGAGACTGAACAAAAAGTGAAAATAATCCGAGATAGTCTGAAAGCAACTTCTGATTGTCAGAAATCATATGCAGATTTGAAAAGGAAATACATTGAATTCGAGATCGATAATAAAGTATTTTTGAAAGTGTCTCCATAGAAGAAAGTACTTTGGTTCGGTAGAAAAGGCAAATTGAGTTCGAGGTTTGTCGGGCTGTATGTGTAACAGCCCGATTTTGGGCCTAGTCAGAATAGTGGTTTTGGGACCACTATTTTGAGGCCGGAGAAATTTTTTTTAGTATTATTTTATGTGTTATAATATAATTTTATAAGTGCATGTAAATTTTGGTAAGTTAATTTTAGCAATTTCTAGTCCAATTTCGAAAAAGGACTAAATTGCGTAAAATGTAAAAGTTGTATTTTGATGCCTAAAGGTGTTAAATTGCTTTGTATCTTAAATTGGGGGTCTTTAAAGTGAAATTAGACCCTTTTTAAATGTGTGGCCGGCCAAAGGGAGACCAATTGGTCAAAAAGCCAAAAATTATGGCTTTTAGGTGTTTTATTTTGACTAATTTGTAATAAAATAAGAAAAAAGAAATAAAATGTCATTTTCTCTTTCATTTCTTCTTCTTCCTCACGAAAATGGCAGCAAAGAATGGGCGTTTTGAGCTTTAAGCTTCCAGCCACTTTAAGCCCTAACAAGTAAGTAATCTTTGGTTATTTCTTGATGATTTTTACATTTTTGTAACCCCTAAAGCATAAGCTTTCAAATGAGGGGTCTAGTTTTACAACACCCCTTACCCGTATCCAAGGCCGGAATAGGGTACGAGGCATTACCAAACTTAACCATACACATAGATGAAAACCGGGCCATAAAATTTCATTTAATTCAAAACTTTTCGAACACATGCATGGACTCATGTTTAAAGACATATAACGTGGCATAAATGAGCACTTACACATCCCTAATTATGCAATAACATGTCATTCAATTTAATATATATTTGCTTACCATCCTGTATATAATAAACATTCTTACATTAACTAGAACTAGACATGCTAAATCTTATTCTCATTTTATACCATCATAATGTAGTTACCAATTTGTCCATTAAACATCCATATTCAAGGCAACATTACTCATTTCCATTTAATTCATGATCCACTGGCCTGCATTTAACTTACCTAATGTATTACCAATCATGCATAACAAATAAAGTTAACTATATCATCACATCAAAACATAGGACATGGCATGATTAATTAAACTTATAAACCATAATGGATAAGGACCACATCTCATGATCATATATAATAACTCAATGCAGACTAATACGTATGGTCAAAGTCATAATAATAATGCATATCACAAACCAACTTCCTATACATGCCACTCACTTGATATTTCTAATATTTGAATTAATTCTCCAAAAAATGATAGTTTGATAGTGTGATTTTGCCTCTGACGATCTCTAACCTCGAGCTGACCTGCCAATACTAAAGAATGGAGAGGATGGGTAAGCTTTACGCTTAGTAAGTCCATATGAAATTAATAAGCAATTACTAACATGCTTTTCAAGATAAAATACTATAATTGTACAATTACACATGTTCAGGTTAAGCTATTTTATCGAGTTATAGTTACTAAATCATTCATATCTGGAGCTACAAAATTCCAAATTTAGTTTTGTTAATTTTCCTTAAAACTAGACTCATATACCTTTCTCCCATCAAGTTTCAAAAATTTTTGGTTTAGCCAATTAGTATAGTTTATTCATTAAAGTTTCTCCTATTTTGCTGTCCAACAATTCTGATCCCGTCTATTCCCCCTGAAATTAGACTCATTTAGGATTCTATTCATATAAATCTCATAATTATTTTTTTACAATTTTTAACTATTTTTCCAAGTCAGAACAGGGGATCTCGAATTCATTCTGACACTATCTCACTAAAATTAGAATATCACATAATATAGAACTCTTTTGTTCCCCCTATTTCTTTTATATAAAAATAGACTAATTAGTCTTTAATTCCATAATTTTTTTGAAATTTAATTCAACTTAGACAATTGTTGGTGAATTTTTAAAGTCACGCAACTACTACTGTCCAACAATGTTTTACTACTAAAATTCACTCTTACATAATTTCACCTAATCCATTTTGTCTTATCGAAGTTCACTCAAATATCGAGCACATTGCTCATAATTTGCACAAACATATACCTGCACTTATTCATCATATAATCATGTTCACATGTATTTTTACTTAATTAATTTTCCCGTTGAACTCTTCGGAATAATAACTGATACTCAGTTGCCTGCACATAGTTTCACACTTGTAGACAAGGTTATCTGGTACGCATAGTAGCCTGCACTTAGTACTACACACGCGACCAATTATTCGGTACACGTAGTAGCCTCCACTTAGTACTATACACGTGACCTAACCATCTGATACACGTAGTAGCCTGCACTTAGTACTACACACGTGATCGAAGTTATCGGGTAGGTATAGTGGCCTGCACTTAGTACTACACATGCGACCAATTATCCGGTACACGTAGTAGCCTGCACTTAGTACTACACACGTCACCTCACAATAGATCATTCATATCGTTTCTATTCCGAAGGCTCAACCGGGAAATTCCTTACTTTCCAACATGTTACAAATTTATTCATAGTCCTTTTTCAATTTGTAATATACAACAATTAATCATTCTATAGGCAGCCACATTTCATATGATAAGAAAATATAATAAAATAAAAAGAATCGATAAATTATTTACGTACAACCTTGTGAAATCTCATTAGGTACAACCGTGTAGCAATTCATACAACCCATGTAATAGTAATTTAACATTCAATTCATGTAACAATAATTTGCCATTCAATTTCACATGACACAACAAGCATCACATTTTCCATATCATATGCACCATCCATCAACTTCTCCTAAACATATTAAATCATACAATTTATGCCATAACAATAGAAAATTAAAATTCAAGTATGGTATTGCATTATTATTAACACACGAACTTACCTCGTATACGAAAATGCCATTTTTACCATTTTGTCCACAACTTGGTATTTTGCCGATTTTAGCCTGAATTTCAATTTTCCTTGCTCTATCATTACAAATATATCCTAATTAGGACTCAAATTATTCAAATTGACCCAAAATCATATTTTGGAAAAATTACAATTTTGACCCTAAACTTTGTCAAAATTACATTTTTTCCCTTAGGCTCGTAAATTAAACTTCATTCTATTTTCTTATGTTTTATGACATGCTAATCATTTTCCCTTCTATAGCAACATCAAATTCACACTCTAACATGTACTTATGAACATTAGGTATTTTTACCGATTGTGTCGTTTTACTCGTTTTCACGTAAAATCGCTTAGTAAAAGTTGTTTAACACAATTTCAAACTTCATATTCTACCATAAAACATCAAAATAAACACATTTCACTTATGTGTATTTTTCCAAATATAAACCCTAGGTTAAATTATTGCTAGAATAAGCTTAACCAAGTTACCAGGATTTCAAAAATGTAAAGAACTTTAAAAACGGGGCTAAGGAGCACTTACAATCGAGCTTGGGAGATTGAAAAACCCTTAACCATGGCTGCTACTGGTAGTAACGGTTGAATGAAGAAGATGATAGCTAATTTGGCTTATTTTCCTTTTTAATTCTTTTAATTATTAGTTTACCAAAATACCTCTAACTTAAAAATATATTATTACACCCATTTCATGTCTATTTTTTCCAGAAATTAACCAATTGTCTAATTACCATTTAAGGACCCTTAATTTAAAATTTCATAACAATTGGACACCTCTAGTATGAAGAACTCAACTTTTGCACTTTTTACGATTTAGTCCTTTTGACTAAATTAAGTGCCCGAATGTCAAAATTTTCGAACGAAATTATTCCATGAAATTGTAGACCATAAAAATATAATAAAAATAAAATTTTCATTGTCGAATTTGTGATCCCGAAACCACTGTTCAGACTAGGCCCAAAATCAAGGTGTTACAACTCCTTCCCCTGTATAGATTTTCGTCCTCGAAAATCTTACATGAAAAGTGGTCTTCACTTAGATTCCTCAATCTCATACTCGATACGAAAGTACCTTCGCTCAGGCGGTGCCTCCAATACATCTCTTTAATTTCTCATGATTTGAAAGCTTACGGACTCAACTCCCAATTTTTATTAAATTTTCAAAGGCTTCTCAGTTTCCCATGATATCATGACATAAAACCCAGATCTCAATTTGGTTTATGGAGACTAGAATTCCAAGAAATCCAACAATCAATGGGACCTGCACTCTTCCAAAATAATCATATAGATTTTCATCATCGATAAATCACAATCCAATAACATCTGAATCAAATTACAGTACACGTCATTACTCTCTTAATAAATAGGCAAATTTTCACTGTGAGCTTCGTACAGTTCCTTCTGTATAAGCCTCAGAATAATAATACCATGAATCAGATCCAATCTGAAATTCAACATCAGAAGTCGATCCTCACTATACTCTTTTAGTTTACTACTCACTATCACATTTTCCTTATTTTCTTGAAACACATCACCTTTCATACCACAGTGCATTACTGAAAATTAGGAAATCTTTACTCAATGCAGACTAGTCCAATTCAGACGCTTTGGTTAGCAATATTCTCATCTGTCCAAATCTTACTAACATGTAATAAACTTTTTAGCTTTCGCAAGATGAAAACTTTATCATTCTTAGTAGCTTTAACTCATATCAAAATTTTCTAAGAAATATACACTTCTCGTACAGACTATTTGCCTTTTACCCGTAAAGAAATGAAATTCTATTATTAGATTTGGGAAAAATGATCCTGACATAATTTTTATATGAAGTCTTTCAAATAAATAATTCACATAGATTAAACACTCGAGTCGATTTAAACACTGTTGAATGACATTTCAAGTAATCCTTTCTTCTAGTTTCTAAACAATTCATCATGCAGTCCTTTACTATTCATTCCTTACGCTAATTAAAACCATCTCAATTGCATTAGCTCAAGTAACCAAAATATCTCAATTGAAGACATTAACTATAACTGACTTACTCGAGAGAAGTAATCCACCATACCGATTGAAACTCGTGCTTTTATCATTTATGCCTTTACTGTTGTCAAATCCTTACACGAAAATTTGAGAAATTCCAATATTAAAATCACCACATTACCAAGATCAAATCGGAAGTATAGTCATGCTTGTCATGATTATCACGAGCTGAAGAATGCACTTCGAACATAAGTCATAATTGACAAATTATGGAATAAAGATAACAAGAAAACCGAATAAAGAAATCCAAGATACGATACCATGCCGAAAAATCGAAAACCAAACTCATAGGAAAATTTGGAAGATCTCAAAAATTCCTCAGAGAAAAGAAGTCCAGAAGAAAACATCATTTAATCCCACTAGAATCAAATATAACAAGAACAATGTATCTTCCCATACATATATATCAAATGGAGCATCAAGTAGAAGAAACAGTATCATAATATCATACATATCCTCTCATCAATTCTTATCAGATGAAATGTAATAAAATGCCGAGGAAATACAACAATACAAATTATAAACCAGCCAGACTACCAAGCTTCTATCTAACATCAAGATTAGAAAATATTCCCATATAACAAGAATTTCTTCAAAAGATCAACAGCCATAGAAATTTTTCTGAGAACGGATAAATACATAAAACATTTCAGAAGAAACTGTTAAATCTGTTCAGCCGTAACTGTCACACTCAGATATTACACATTTCAAATATCATTTCCCACAACTAGATCTGCCATCACAAATTTCATGTTAAACCTTTCACTAAAGAAGACCAGTTCTGAATAAATTTTGATTTACACTTTTCTCAACCTTGTACCTAAGTAATTCAATTTACCAAAGTAAATTCATTCTCTAACTAGGACAGTGCATAGCTCCAATAATCTTTATGTCAAGCTGATACTTTTCTAGCTCTGACTTTACTTATCAACTCATTTTCAATCTCTAATCATACTTATAATTATTCTATCATTGAACTCTTTGGTTTTTCAACCGGGAACTTATTCAGTACAAATCTCATGAAATTCCATTATAAGCACCACTTCGATAAGAGGGAGGGGTTGTAGGGCCTCTGACTCGACTTTCTTATACTTATACATATGACACAACTTTCATCATCATAGCAACATTGTCAAAATCATGTCATTCATTTTAGGCAACACAACCTTTATGTTGGTTTACACCAATTTTCCAATTATCCCATTGAACTTGTCAAGTAAGCCAAGTGCACTACATCATATGAGCATTAAGCAAATATAGATATTTATCACAACATAAACTTTCATATCACGTGTTATCACATATATATCATAAACTTTTATTCATAATTTTCTGAACCGAGACTTATCATAATCATAATTTTAGTCAAATACCTTCAATCACCTTGAACATGGTCAGTGTAGCTCAGTTGGAGAGTACCTTTGTCTAAATAAGACGGTGCTCGGGAGACATCACACTATCACGGATCTGTGGCATGTATAACTAGACTTTTACACATGCTAGGTTAGTTCGAGAACTGACTAAACCATAGCTCTAATACCACCAAATGTAACACTCCTTCTTTACTAGAAAGTTTTTCTCCTTCATAGACTATCTCGCTGTACCGAGAGATGAGCAAACCATAGGGACAGAGTTTAAAAGAGCTCTGGCAGGCTTACCCCGGATACGAACAAAAGGACGACTGGTTCGCCTAAAGCAGGAGTGGGTCGCCAAAAGGAGTAGACAAACTAAGTGAAAAGTCTGTTGAAGACTAGATGCCCTAATGCCATAACAATTATAAGTAACAGCACGGCTAGAAAGAATAAATTAAATTGACCAAAAACAAGGACATGACAAAATCACCGACTCGAAAGAGATGTATCGAAGCTCTCAAGCAGCCCGGCCTATGTCAAGAGGGTTACAGCGGGCAATCATTAAGACGCCTTGGGGAAAGTCATGCACCTGGCCAAGACGGATAAAGGAAAGATTCTCTCACTGAAAACAAGTAAATGAAATAATTACTAGTGCCCGATCAAAATTTCACGTAAGGTACTGCCGCCCTCGGAAGAGCTAATTCAGATAGTGAGGGAAGAAAGAGAAAGGAGTGGATGTAATTCGAAAATGGCAAAAAGTGCTTACTCATTCAGCAGTCAGGGTACAAGGCATTACCAGACTTAACCATACACATAGACGAAAACCGGGCCATAAAATTTCATTTAATTCAAAAATTTTCAAACACATGCATAGACTCCTATTTAAAGACATATAACATGGCATAAATGAGCACTTACACATCCATAATCATGCAATAACATGTAATTCAATTTAAACATATTTGCTTACCATCCTGTATATAATATACATTTTTACATTAACTAGAACTAGACATGCTAAATCTTATTCTCATTTTATACCATCATAATGTAGTTACCAATTTGTCCATTAAACATCCATATTCAAGGCAATTTTACTCATTTCTATTCAATTGATGATCCACTGGCCTGCATTTAACTTACCTGATGTATTACCAATCATGCATAACAAATAAAGTTAACTATATCATCACATCAAAACATAGGACATGGCATGATTAATTAAACTTATAAACCATAATGGATAAGGACCACATCTCATGATCATATACGATAACTCAATACAGACTAATATGTATGGTCAAATTCATAATAGTAATACATATCACAAACCAACTTCCTATACATGCCACTCACTTGATATTTCTAATATTTGAATTAATTCTCCCAAAAATGATAGTTTGATAGTGTGATTTTGCCTCCGACGATCTCCAACACTGAGCCGACCTGCCAATACTAAAGAAATGGAGAGGATGGGTAAGCTTTACGCTTAGTAAGTCCATATGAAATTAATAAGCAATTACTAACATGCTTTTCAAGATAAAACACTATAATTGTACAATTACACATGTTCAGGGTAAGTTGTTTTATCGAGTTATAGTTACTAAATCATTCATATCTGGAGATACAAAACTCCAAATTTATTTTCATTAATTTTACTTGAAACTAGACTCATATACCTTTATCCCATAAAATTTTAAAAATTTTTGGTTTAGCCAATTAGTACAATTTATTCATTAAAGTTTCCCCTGTTTAGCTGTCCAACAGTTCTGACCTCTCTTCACTAAAAATTACTTATCTCATATTTCAGGACTCTGATGATGTTTCCATTCATTCCTCCAGAAAGTATACTCATTTAGAATTCTATTCATATAAATTATACTGATAATTATTTTGTTACAATTTTTAACGATTTTTACAAGTCAGAACAGGGGATCTCGAATTCATTCTGACACTGTCTCACAAAAATTAGAATATCACATAATATAGAACTATTTTGTTCCCCCTGTTTGTTACATATGAAAATAGACTCATTAATATTTAATTCCATAAAATTTTTTAAATTTAATTCAACTTACAAAATTTTTAGTGAATTTTCAAAGTCACACAACTGCTACTGTCCAACACTATTTTACTACTAAAATTCACTCTTACATAATTTCACTTAATCCATTGTGTCTTATCGAAGTTCACTCAAATATCGAGCACATTGCTCATAATTTTCATAAACATATACCTGAACTTATTCATCATATAATCATGTTCACATGTATTTTTACTTAATCGATTTTCTCGTTGAACTCTTCCGAATAATAACTGATACTGAGTTGCCTGCACATATTTTCACACTTGTAGACAAGGTTATCTGGTACGCATAGTAGCCTGCACTTAGTACTACACATGCGACCAATTATCTGATACAAGTAGTCGCTTGCACTTACTACTACACACGTGACCTAACCATATGATACACGTAGTAGCCTGCACTTAGTACTACACACGTGATCAAAGTTATCGGGTAGGCATAGTAGCCTGCACTTAGTACTACACATGCGACCAATTATCCAGTACACGTAGTAGCCTGTACTTAGTACTACACACGTGACCTCACAATAGATCATTCATATCGTTTCTATTCTGAAGGCTCAACCGAGAAATTCCTCACTTTCCAACATGTTACAAATTTATTCATAGTCCTTTTTCAATTTGTAATTTACAACAATTAATCATTCTATAGGCAACTACATTTCATGTGATAACAAAATATAATAAAATAAAAAGAATCGATAAATTATTTACGTACAAACTTGTCAAAATCTCATCAGGTACAACCATGTAGCAATTCATACAACCCATGTAATAGTAATTTAACATTCAATTCATGTAACAATAATTTGCCATTCAATTTCACATGACGCAATAAGCATCACATTTTCCATATCACATACACCGTCCATCAACTTCTCCTAAACATATTAAATCATACAATTTATGCCATAACAATAGAAAATTACAATTGAAGTATGGTATTGCATTATTATTAACAGATGAACTTACCTCGTATATGAAAATGACCATTTTTACGATTTTATCCACAACTTGGTATTTTACCGATTTTAGCCCGAATTTCAATTTTCCTTGCTCTATCATTACAAATATAGCCTAATTAGGATTCAAATTATTCAAATTGACCCAAAATCATATTTTGGAAAAATTACAATTTTGCCCCTAAACTTTGTCAAAATTATATTTTGCCCCTAGGCTCGTAAATTAAACTTCATTCTATTTTATTATGTTTTATGACATGCTGATAATTTTTCCCTTCTATAGCAACATCAAATTCACACTCTAAAATGTACTTATGAACATTAGGTATTTTTACCGATTATGTCTTTTTACTCGTTTTCACGTAAAATCCCTTAGTAAAAGTTGTTTAACATAATTTCAAGCTTCATATATTACCATAAAATATCAAAATAAACACATTTCACCTATGGGTATTTTTCCAAATATAAATCCTAGGTTAAATTATTGCTAGAATAAGCTTAACCAAGTTACCAGGATTTCAAAAATGTAAAGAACTTTAAAAACGGGGCTAAGGAGCACTTACAATCTAGCTTGGGAGTTTGAACAAACCTTAACCATGGCTGATGCTGGTAGAAATGGTTGAATGAAGAAGATGATAGCTAATTTGGCTTATTTTCCTTTTTAATTCTTTTAATTTTTAGTTTACCAAAATACCCCTAACTTAAAAATATTTTATTACACCTATTTCATGTCTATTTTTGTCCAAAAATTAACCAATGGTCTAATTACCATTTAAGGACCCTCAATTTAAAATTTCATAACAATTGGACACCTCTAGTGTGTAGAACTCAACTTTTGCACTTTTTACGATTTAGTCCTTTTGACTAAATTAAGTGCCCGAATGTCAAAATTTTCAAACGAAATTATTCCGTGAAATTGTAGACCATAAAAATATAATAAAAATAAAATTTTCATCATCGGATTTGTGGTCCCAAAACCACACTTCCGACTAGGCCCAAAATCAGGGTGTTACAAGTTTGCAAAATGATAAAGAGTCTAGAGTTTTTCCATGAATGTATGTTTGTTGTTTGCTGAGTTTTTAGGGAAGAATATGAGTTATAGTTGTCTAATAAACAACTTTTGTGAAGAAAATTTGCATGAAAATACCTTAAAATGGTTATTATGCAAAGTTGTAAAACAAGTTGTAAATGTGTGAAATAGTTGAAATTATGAGTTGCTATAGTTATGAAAATGGTTCATCTAGGCTTAAGGAGTAAAGGAATTGAATAAAATCTTGTTTCGAGCCTAGGGGTAATTTGGTAATTTTGGCAAAATAGAGGGGCAAAATAGTAAATTTTTCCAAAGTGTGTCTATGGACTAATTTGATTAGTACATTGTTTTAATTAGCTAAATGTTATGTTTTAGATGTTGAAAAATGTGATTTGGGCCTAGAACGGGGAAAATCAATTTATGGACGATTACATCTTTTTCACCTTTGTGGTATTGAGGTAAGTTCGTATGTAAATATTATCATGCTATACATGTATTTAAATGTTATCATCACATGAATTGTAAAAATATTAATGTGTATGTGATTAATATAAATATGATGATACAAAACCTTGATAAGCGAGGAAAAATCCTGTTTGAACCTTAGGAATAAAATAGGATACGAGTGACGTGTCACTAGGAATTATGAGTCTAGATGACTAGCTCGAGAGTGAGCATTTAAATGTCATGAGTTATGAGGTAGCTTTAGCTACAATTGAGGCACTTATGTGCAAAGATTTTTTTTTGAGTATCCAATTAGTATTCCAAGTGTTCAACGGGTGATCCGAGGAAAGAGTTGATGATGGTCCCAATGAAGTAAGTCATTGGTGAGTATGCACTTGAGTTATGTTGCGAGTTGTGCAGGTATGTACACTAAGCCTATGAGAATGCCTTGATATGTGATGATCTATGACACATAAATATGTGTTCTTACCATGATGGACGAAATGATGTTGTATTAACTTTGTGAACAATGATCATGAATGAGTAACTTAGCTTTGACAGATTTGAGTTACTGCAGTAGTGTAACTTCGAAATTACACTAAAAATAGTGGAAAATGAGTTAGAAGCTAATAAAATATGGGAATAAATCTTATTGAGCCTAGTTTCTTATAAAAGAAACTGTGTAAGCAAAAGAATTTCCTATAATGAGATATTTGAAGTTGTGTGGGACAAAGTTAGAATGACTTCGAAATCCCTTATTCTTATTTGAGAAAATCATTATAAATTGTGAAAAAATGGATATGAGTAATTATTTATATTCTTAGAATCCTTAATGAGTCTAGTTTCAAAAGAAACAAACGAGAACATTATTCAAGTCCTATGCTATGAGATAATTGAACTTTAGTGTAAAAGGGTCTAAACTATCAGATAGTGAATCATGGGTAAATTTGAGGAGTAAAATGTACTAGCTGGCTAAACCAAAAATTCTGGAAATTTTGTGGTATAAAGGTAGGAAAATGAACGGAACTTAATTTTGTGTTTCGTAGCTCTAGATATAAATAATTTAGTGACTATTGATTAGGAAGACAACTTGTCGTGAACTTGAGAATATGTTGTAAACATTGATAAAACATGTTAATGAGTTGCTTATTGTTTTCATATGAACTTACTAAGCATAAATCTTACCCCCCTTTCTTTCCCATGTTCCCTAGGGTTGCCAGGTTAGCTCGGGTTGGAGGCCATCAGAGATACTATCACACTGTCGAGTTAACGCTATCGACGTAAGTAAATCCTAGTGTTTTAAGTCTATGGCATGTATAGAGTTTTAATGTTGAGCATGTGATATTATGATTTAACCAAAGGCATTGGCTTATTATTAAGGTAGTATATAGTCATGTGAATTGGCCTATGTCGGCTAATGACATTATGGGCCTATATGATTATTCTTATGCATGTATGTTATTATCTCTTGTGATGTAGCTCACAGCATGTATGCCTAGAGATTGAATTGAGATTCATTGATGAGTTAGTAACTGATGCAAGATTAAGTGATTGGTAAATAGTTAATAATGCCTAATGAATGGTTTGTGGATATGATTATACATGCCTAGTGATGGACATGAGGTTTGTGATGTAATGATACTTATGACAAGTATGTGGTAATGATATGAGTGAATTCTATGATCTTTATTACATAAGAAATTGACATGAGCATAACATGTTTGTAGATGTTTAAGAGCTCATTTATGCCATGTTGTATGTTATTGGATAAGTATGTGTGCATATGTTGTGAGGGTGAAAAATGGCTGGGAAAATAGCCTTGTAATTGTCTACACGGGTAGACACACGGGCATGTGTCTAGACCGTCTGTGACACACGGTCTGCCCCCATGGGCGTGTGTCATGGCCGTGTTTTAAAGTTAGTGTAGCACACGGGCTAAGGGCACGGGCGTGTCCCAAGCCACATGGGCATGTGTGACTACACGGTCTATATCCACACGGGCGTGTGGAGCCTTAAAGCATGAAATTTTTCAAGTTTTTCTTAGGTTCTCGGTTTAGTCCCGAACTGCCTCTAATGCATGTTTTGGGCCTCGTGAGCCCGTTTAAGGGACAAAATGTATGAAATGAAAATTTTTAAATTGATCAAAATTTTACGGCCCAGTTTTATATAGTTGGTTAAGTTTAAGTCTGGTAGCACTTCGAACCTTGTCCCGGCGTTGGATACGGGTGAGGGGTGTTACAGTATGAGACTATCGAGAATATGGGGCCAGTTGCTTATAGATTCTTGTTGCCACCAGAGCTAGAAAAGATTCACAATGTATTTCATGTATCGATGTTTCAACTATACAGATCCGATCCCTCACATGTGATTCCTCCGTCTGAAATTGAGATTCAGTCTGATATAACTTATGAAGAAGAACCGATCCATATTTTGGCTTACGAGATTAAAGAACTATAAAACAAGAAAATTTTGTTAGTTAAAGTGATGTGGCATCACCATGGTATTGAAGAGGCTACATGGGAGTCCGAAAATACTATGAGACAGTAATATTTGAATCTGTTCAACGATAAGATTTTTGGGGACGAAAATCCCTAAGGGGGGAGAGTTGTAACAGTTCGATTTAAACCCTAGTCGAATAGTGGTTTTAGGACCACCAATCCGAGTCAGAAAAATATTTTAATATTACTTTCCGTGTTTATAATATGTGAATTAGTATGTCTGAAAATTTTGTATGAAAATTTAATCGTATGTATGTTTAATTTGATAAAAAGACTTAATCACGTAAACTGTAAAAGTGGCCTTCTATTAGTTAAAAGTGGCCTTCTATTAGTTAAAAGTGTCTATTTGCTATGACTTTTAAAATATGAGGTTCTTATGTTGTAAATGGACCATTAACATTAATGAATATTAGTAACCATTATTTATGTGTTTATTATATGTTTATAATAAGGTGAAAATGGTAAAATGTATATTTATGTTAATATTAATAATAATAAAAACATGAAATTGGCTATATCATCCATTTTTGTGCCGAAAATAAAAAGAAAAAAGAAAGAAAAGTCTAAGCTAGGGTTCAGCTCCTTTTGATTTTGATTAACGTATGTTCTTTGATCGGTTTTTGATAATTTTTACATTTTTGTTATCGTTGCTTTGTATATTATCAAGCCCATGTCTTAATTTCTATTTTTGTTGATGATTTTGGGTTGAACCATTGATGAAATTACGGGTTTTGTGAAATTAGTTGAGAGAAAATGAAAGATATGTGTTGGGTTAGCATATTTTATCTTTGAATTTTTGTTGAATTTGAGTAAAATAGGCTAAATCGAGAAATTTGTAAATTGAGGGACTAAAATGTGAAATAAATGAGACATATGGGCTTATATGAATACTATGAAAATTTGGCTTAACATGGGTAAATGGAAATTTTGAATATTTTGTGATTTTTGTGAATAGGGACTAAAGTGTTGAAATGTGAAATTATGAGGGCTAATTTGTAAAATGCCCTAAATATGTGTATATGAACTGAATTGAATAAAATAAAAGAGTTAGATTTGAATGTGTTTAGATCAAGAACCAAAGAAAATGGAATTAGATCAAGGGAAAACGAAAGTCGTTGAACAGTTGCTTGTTTCGTTTCATTTCTGTACTAGGTAAGTCAATATACAAATAAACGTGTTTGAGTTGATTTATTTATGTTTATATGACATTGAATTGTTGAATGGCTATATGAGAGCTCAATGTGTGATATCCGAGAAAGTTCCGATAATGTGCGACATCCGAAAAGTCCCGTACGAACATTAGGAATAGTTAGGATACATATGTCATGACATAGGATCCAATATGTGTTGTCGTGTAAGACCACGTCTGGGACGTTGGCATCGACTTATGATTTACATGTAAGACCCTGCCTAGGACATTGGCATCGTATTTGATTTCGTGTAAGACCCTGTTTGGGACAGTGGCATCGATATTTGATTACATGTAAGACCACATCTGGGACGTTGGCATTGCACGAGCTTTTCGAGCTATTCGTGTATCCTTATGATTCTGAACGGTTCAACAGGCATTCTGAAAAACGAATGATTATAGGAAATGTGTATCCGATTTAGGCACGTTTGAAATTGTATATCATATTTGATGTTGAAAAGTAAGTATTTGTATCTTTGTGATCAAGTGATTACATGTGACAAAAGTATGAGAAAATATGCTATATGTGCAAATAAATGGGGAATATGTGAAATGCGTTTGAGCTATGTGGTTTGTGATAGCCTTTGGCTAAGGTGTATATGTATATTATGATGCTTATATGTTTATATTGTTAAGTTTATTTGTATATGGCTTACTAAGCTTTTGAAAGCTTACTTTGTGTGTCTTTCAACTATTTTATAGATATCGAAGCTATCGAAAGCTCGGGGATCTTCGAGGATCATCACCACACTATCAAGCTCTATTTTGGTACATTTTGAAAATGTAAAATTGGAGCATGGCATGTATAGGCTAGAAGTATGTGAATATGTTTTGTAATGTGTATATCTAGCCATGTGATATGGCTTGATTATGGATGTGATTATGAATGAATTTTGATATATGCTTTGTGTTCAAAAATGGTATGTTTTGATGCACTCTTGAATGATCAAATGAAATGGTCAATTTTGGTAAGTTTTGGTATGTGCTTATTTGAGAATCGGTAAGTTTATGGCATGTTTGAGTGAAGTAAATTGAGGTTATGTAACATATGCTTCAGTATGGATGATTCAAAATGGATGGCAAATTGGCTTTGCAAATAGCCTATTTTGTCCATACAAGCAGAGAGATGGGCGTGTGTCTCAGCCATGTGTAGCACAGGTTATGTTACACGGTCGTGTGTCCCTTGGTGTACCCTATGATTTAAAGTCAGTATACCCTATAGTTTCGACACAGCCTAGACACACGAGCGTGTCAATTGGCTGTGTGTGGCATATGGGCTGGCACATGGGCGTGTGGTTGGTATATGTATGAATATGTGGAACCAGGATCAATCAATGTAGTAATATCAGTTTCAAGTAGAGAAAATGTACCATTAATGACGTCTGGTACAGAGGCATCTTCTCTTGCACGAATAGCATATGTCCTTGCAGGTGCTTGTGCCTCAGATCTAATTATTGTATCCTTGGTAGTACATCGACTACAACCAACATTACGGGGATGACGGGGTGGTTTGCCTCTCGAGATAGGATTACTAGGCTTTGGAGCTGGTTCTATCTCTTTTTCAACTCTTTCTGGACAATCTCTGATGAAATTTGTTACAATGTTTACATTTTGGTTTGGGATTACCAACACTACCCACACTGGTCAGAGATGGAAATGAAGACCTCAGGTTAGAACGTTGAGAGCCCTGCTCTCTTCCAAAATATCCTGTGAAGGTGGTCACCCAATCATAATACTTCTTTAATTCCTTAGAAGTAAATGATTGTGGCTTACTCATATTTCTTTTTCCAAAAACCCGAGCCTCTCTTTCAACCTGTTTCTTTTCCTTACTCAATTCCTCAGCTTTGTGTGCTCATTGGTTAGCACCGCAAATTCCTTTATTTTGAGAATTTTGATCAATAACTTGATATCTTTATTTATACCCTCTTCAAAGTGTTAACACATCTTGGCCTCAATTAGAACCTATTCTCTGGCATATTTGCTCAGCCGAACAAATTCTTGTTCATATTCGGATATAGTCATGTTTCCCTGTTTGACTTCTAAAAATTCTTTCTTTTTCTGATCCATGAATCTCTGACTAACATATTTCTTTCTGAATTCAACCTGGAAGAATTCCCATGTAACGTTCTCTTTCAGAACAACTGAAGTTATCTTATTCCACGAATGATAAGTTGTATCCTTTAGAAGGGACACTGCACATTTCAGACATTCGGCCGGTGTACAGGATAATTCATCAAAAGCCTGGATAGTATTTTCTAGCCAAAACTCAGCCCTTTTTAGATCATCATCTGTAGTAGCTCTAAATTCTTCCGCCCCATGCTTGTGGATTTTATCTATCGGAGGCTTACCAGTTCTAACAGGTTCAGCACCCTGTGGTACCTCAGGAACCGGTTGAGGAGTAGGTGGGGGAGGTCGTTGTATAGCAGGTTTTTTCTTAGGTACTGTGTAAACCATTCATTCATCATTTGAAAGAAGACTTGTTTTGCCTCCTCACTTCAGCCCTCAGACATGGGCCATTCACTAGCAGACGCAGAAGCATCTTTTTGAACTGAAGTTGAAGCATTGCTCTTAACTTCCTCGGATTCAGCTGTAGCTCGATTGGATGACATTACTATATGAAAATCATATTTAAAATGATCATGAGTCATCACACTATCACAATTTATATAGTGGTATGTATAGCTAAACTCGTAATTTGAGAATCGACTAAATTGTAGCTTTGATACCACTAAATGTAACATCCTTAACCCGTATTCACTGTCAAAATAGGGTTTCAGAGTATTATTAAATCTTTTAGAATATTTTACAATAATTTAACACCCCTAACCTGTATTCATCATTAATCGAGATCATACAAAATGTCCCCAAATATTATGATCAAGATATGCTCGTAACACCAAGCTTGATCTGAGTGCAATGAATGAAGAGAAATAAGATAAATTGTTGTTGAAGAAATAACTTGAAAACAACAAGATAAAATATGATAATGATAAACTGGGATCCCCAACGTGAATATTGTAACAGCCCGAATTTGGGCCTAGAAATTTTGGGCCTTGAGTGTGGGTGCGTAAGGAGGTTGTATTTAGGTATTTAATTGTGCAATGAAATGACACAATTAAATGTCTTCTTTAGTGGTTAATAGCCCTGAGAAGTGTTGGAGAAATCTTGGGTTCAAACCTGGGCTTTAGCAAAAAATTTGGTATTAAGTGAAAAAAATCTGGATGCTTGGATGAAGGCCTTTTAAATTATTGTGTTAAATAAATGACACAAGGAAGCATGTGGTCTAGTGGTTGTGGCGTAATTAAAGTTATATGGGAGCCTGGGTTCAAGCCTTGGCTCTTGCAATTTATTCTGGTTTTTTTTTAAGGGAACTTGAACTTTGGCCTTTAGACCTTATAATTAATTGGGGATAAAATATGACACAAAAAGAGCCTGTGGTGAAGTGGCAAGGTGGCTTTATAGAGTTGGCAAGGAGGTCCAGGGTTCGAAACTCATGGCAATCAAAGAGCATTTATTTTGGTAACAGAGGGCAGCAAGAGTTGGTGTTGAATTTAAACTCTGATGTTGGAGGGATCCCATATTGGGAAGCTAACATGAGGAGAGTAGAGGTACCTTTCTTGCCTGATCCCTTTCGCTTTACGGCGTGCTCGTTTGGGTTGGGCGTCGGCTAAGAGTGCTCGGAGCGTCGATTAACTCCAGTCACCAATCAGGTGTGTATTTCTCACTACTCTAGCTATAGGATGGCTACTTCGGGCCGCGATGGGCCGAAAGGGGTCATGTGGGCCCAATGGGCCTACGAGCCCAATTGGATAAGTTGTTTGATTGTGTAGTAAATATTGGACTAGGCTAGGTGAATCTCATATTTGTGGCTAGATTTGGGCTAAAAAGGCCACACGAGCGTGTGGGCCCATTTGGGCCGAGAATAGGCTTTAGGCCCATTCATATTGTTATCCCTATTTAGAATACTTTAGTTTACCAAATTACTGAAATCCCTCAATTTGTAAAATTACCATTTTACCCTCGATTTACAGAGTTACCATTTTACCCTCGATTTATAGAATTACCATCTTACCCTCGATTTATATACCATCGATTTACAAAATTACCATTTTACCCTCGATTTATAGAATTACCGTGTTATCCTTGATTTACAAAATTACTATTTTACCCTCGATTTACAGAATTACTGTTTTACCCTCGATTTACAAAATTACTATTTTACCCTCGATTTACAGAATTACTGTTTTACCCTCGATTTACAAAATTACTAAAATACCCTTAGTTTACAAAATTACCAAAATACCCTCGATCAGTAAAATTTCCAAACTACCCCTAGTTTGTAAAATTACTAAAATACCCCTAGTTTGTAAAATTACCAAAATACCCTTGGCTTGTAAAATTACCAAAATACCCTTGATTTGTGAAATTATCAAAATACTCTCGATTTGTAAAATATCGAAATACCCCTGTAAGGTAGAATTACTGAAATACCCTTGTAGGGTAGAATACCGAAATACCCCTGTAGGGTAGAATTACTAAAATAACCCTGTAGGGTAGAATTATCGAAATACCCCTGTAGGGTAGAAATATTGAAATACCCTTGTAAGGTAGAATTACTGAAATACCCTTGTAGGGTAGAATTACCGAGATACCCTTGTAGGGTAAAATTACCATTTTGCCCCTAGGGTGTTAAATGACTGTTTTGCCCTTGTGGGCAAGTGACTGGCTTGGGCTGTGTGGTTGACAGATTTGATTGTAAATATATGTTGGTGATATGAATGACTTGACTGTGATTGTTTGATTCAAATATGGGCATGACATTCTGCATACATGACATGTTGCATGGGTTGGGTTTTATAAATGGAGGAAGTGCTAAAAGGGCTATGCCCCAGTTTACCGAAAAGGGCTTTGCCCCAGTTTATCAAAAAGGGCTTTGCCCCAGTTACTAAAAGAGGTTAAGCCTCTAGTTATATGATAAAGCAGCTATGCTACCAGTGGAGAGTTTGGTTGGGTGGGTTGAGTTATTCCCCACATGGAGAGCTTGGTTGGTACAGGTGGAGAGTAGCGGATGGTGGGTTGAGTAGTCTCCGCAAATGGGCTTGCATACATTCATTGGTATTTCATGTGATAGTGAAATGGGCCTATGGGCCATATCGTTTACAGTAAAGGCTTCAGCCTAGTGATATGATTTATGAAAAGGCTTCGGCCCAGTAACCGTTAAATGAAAGGCTTCGGCCCAGTATATGTTGAGAATGAATAGGGCTTTGGCCCAGATTGTACTGATACCGTGTTATTCACTGTTTGTTTGTTATTGGGATTACACACTGAGTTTTTGTAAACTCACCCCGTTTCTAACTGTGCAGGTAATCCCTAAGCTTAGATGGTTTGGAGCTACGAGGGACTCGGAGATGGCCACACTACTGTTTCTGTTTCTTTTAATTGCAATTAGATTTCATTTTGGGTTTTTAAATTATGTAATAAGGCCGTAGGTGGGTTTTAAGTTTTAATTTGGATTGTGATTTCTTATACTAAACTGCTAGTTTAGGAAAACTCGAGATTTCAAAATGGCATGATTTTTCTAAGGAACACGAGCTTCCAACAACAAAGTTTTCAAAATGCTTCCGCGATTTTAAATGAGGTAATATACCAAAGGCAAAAAAATTGGTAAACGTTTTGATGAGAACTTTAGTTTAATAATAATAAAGGAATTTAGATTCAGTAATGGATTTTCACTGGAAAGATCAAATTTGAAAAATGGTTTGATGTGACGCACCAGATTCGGCCATAACGTCTAGGTCGGGTTTGGGGTGTTACAAATATTCTACAAAATCCTAAGTGCTCACAAGGTATAACAGGATAGGTGATTGTCGATGCATTAAATTGCAATGAATATCTTACAAAACTTAACTTCGATATTTAATTGAAGACTTAAACATGCACATTAGCCACACCTTCCGATCATGGCAATAGAACACTATTAAGAAAATGTGGATTAAATTCCTCTAATCCTCAAGCAATTTCCATTGTCATGCTTGTTAGCTTGAACTGTTGCAGCACTTTCCATTATCAGTGACCGCAGTAACACTTCCATGCTGAAAACATTCAAACCCAAAGATTAAACGGTAGAAGCAAGATTAAATAATATAAAATTTAACCTAGAAATCATGTGTACTTCAGTACAAACTTGAAATAGAAAGTAATCACCATCGTTTAGAAAAGAAATATAAAAGAAACAAGTGGAGAATACCATTCTTAGACAATCTCAACTTGACCCTCTCCATTCCCCCTTGTGTCGCACTTAGGGCTCTTCGTCAAGAGCTGATCTGCCTCCCTTTCACATCTATTCAATTCTGGGAGACTTAACCTACCATAGCTAAAAAGCTTTAAAAGATAGATTAAAAAAGATAAAACCCTTAAAAAGCCTATTTTTTTCCTTTTCACGTGAATATTTATATTCTTCCAAATAGCACAAGCGTCTTTTCATCAGAATCATGCTGCCTCTATACATACAAGTTGGTTATACTAAGACTGGACAACTCACACATTTTTCTTCTTATTTGGAAAGTTGTTAGGTACGGCGACAAATCTATGTGCAATCTTGAAATACTCATACAACGACAACGGTACCAAAACATGACAAAATTAAGGATAAATAGGCGAAGATCCACTGAGTTATAAAATGCAATTTACTGAACTTAAAATGCTAAAATATGTGTTAAAGAGAACAAAATGGGGACAAATTAACCAATAAGTAGGGAGAAAACATATGTTCTTTATAGTTCTATCACATATGTTAGCACATTGTGTCTGAGATTCTCGTGTATCCGATATTATTCTAAGTGGTTCAATGGGCATACAAAGGGAAGGTACGGTAAGTGTTCCGATTCGCAATGTCATGAAAGTATGGGAAGGTATGTGTTGCTGATGATTAAAGTGTGTATAGCCCTGTTCATGAAAAGTATGAATGCTTATATGATATATTCATCAAAGTTAATTTTATCATGTAGTGATTTGTAACACCCCAAACCCGGCCTAGACGTTATAGCCGAGTCTGGCAATGTTACATTGACGTGTTTTTTGCAAGATATAATGTCGTAAAAGAAACCCATTTATAATCAACCTCCTTGTGCTCTTCATGAAAATTCAGGATATCTTGTCCATTGTTAAATTCAAGTCGTTTTAGCAAAATGTAAATCATATTCAATTGTTATTATTTTTTTAAAACATTGTTTGTTGTGGAAGCATTTAAAATATGTTGTGTAAATGTGGTGTTTTGAAAAACATTTGTCTTCTCGAAAACCCGCATCCTACTGCCAGAAGATATAAATCAAAATAAATAAAACCCCAAATTAAAAATTAAAAATTTAAAGGCGCCTTAATACATCAAAATACCCAAATTAAATTACTTTTAAATAAAAAGTTGAATGTGCAAGCAAATGTGGTTGTGTGGCCACCTTTGAGTCCCTCGTAGCACCTATCCTCCAAGGGATTACCTGCGCAGATAAGCCATAGGATGAGTATATGAAAACTCAGTGTGTAATCCCTAAGTAGCAAACAGTCAATCATATAGTAGGAAAATACAGTCTGGGCCTAAGCCCATATCAGTAACAGTTGAGTTTCAATTAAGGCCTTAGCCCATTATAGTAGCAATATCAGTGTGGGCCTTAACCCATTTCAATGATAGTAATAGTACAAATATGCAATCAGAATCCGACCCAACCAGCCTCAACACTCCACTCCGTCCAGCCCTATGCTCTATGTGGGGATAAAATCAACCAACCCTCCCTACATTCCAAAATAGTATCGGTTGCGGCACTAAACAGTATTTGCAGCAGAGTTGCCAGTACAGTACACTTCCTCCAATCATAATAAGCCCATCCCCATGCAGTATGTCATGCATCGTATCATAATATCATTTATGTATGCAAAATATATAAAATGGCATGCTCAAATATAGTTGTACGTCTCATAAGGGCGTAACAATCATTTTACCTCATAGGGGCATAATAGTCATTTAATTAATTTGGGTCTAGGCATACTTACCAACCCAACAGTAGGTCTACAGTCGTCTTGGGTGACCCGTGCAACCTTATCAGTCAAACAGTGAAAATGGGCCCAACGCCCATAATGCGGGCCCACACGCCCGTGTGGCCCATAAAGCCTAGAAATGACCTTAGCCACATAGATACACAGCCTAGCCCAATATTCTCTACACATCTGTGTGATTTACTCGTGTGGGGCCCACACGGCCCGTTTCGGCCCAAC
This sequence comes from Gossypium hirsutum, assembly GCF_007990345.1. Classification (NCBI taxonomy): domain Eukaryota; kingdom Viridiplantae; phylum Streptophyta; class Magnoliopsida; order Malvales; family Malvaceae; genus Gossypium; species Gossypium hirsutum. The sequence goes on along the minus strand of NC_053436.1, from coordinate 60,848,006 downwards.
ATGGCCCAAAACAGCCTAAGCCTATGAAATCGCTCATAGTGGCCTCTACGATCAAGCGTCCATGTTTCTGCATTCGGATTACAACACAAGCGAGCGCACGCTCGTGTAGCGTCAATGGTCACATTTTTCGGCTTTTGCCGATTTATGATTTGGGCAGTATTCACACACCTGGTTATGAACCGCGTACTCAGTCCTCAAGCCTTCCAAATCTGAGTTCAATCATAACAAATGATTAACTATATGTCGAAGGAATTTAAAACGACTCTACACGAAAATTTAATCATTTCACCGCATTCACGTACCATGTTTGAAAAACCGAGACCCGTCCACTTAAACTATTGAAGCTAAATAACTTTTAATTTCTGCAATCAAACCGAAACACTCATTAACCAATACCGCATGACTAAATTGAAACCAAAATGAAACACCACCTACCGAACACAAAGTCGTAGAATAAATTAGCACCCAAAATCGACAGAGCAGTATAGAAGGAGTTGATGCAGAGAGGGTAAAAGAAGGAGAGACAACCTAATAACAATGGAGGAGGAAGTTGGCATTAAGAAGGGTCAAAATCGAAATGGAAAATAGAAGATCAAGAAACTGATAGCTCAAAGCTGAAATTGGGAAAAGGTTCGGCTAGAGAACAACACAACTAACACACACTCGGTACAGGAGAAAAGTTTGAGGAAGGAAAAAACAAATAGCAAAGTGCAGAGGGAGAGCGAAATGCAAAATGGTAGTGAAGAACACAGTTAGCGAAAATTTCAGAGAGAAGAAGAGAAAAAAACAAGGTAAAGCCGAATTGCCAAAAGAACAGATTTTGGCTAAGGGGAAAGGTTTTATTTGCCGTCAGACCTTTGGGAATTTGGAAAGAGGGTTCAAAATTTTGGAGAAATAGAGTTCAATTTCAGTTTTATCTCATCCCATTCCCTAATCCACTCCTCAAATCACTCCCCAAATCCCCCTAAAAACCGAAATTCCCTTAACAATCCCTTAAAATTCAGCCACAACCATCCCCCCACAACTCAACCACTTAGAGGTTCAGTCAAAACTCTTCCATGACCAATCAATAAAAATAAGTCCAATGATGGCACAGGCACTCGAGCCCTAGACCTCCTGCTCAGCTGCACTCCCCCTAACCACTAGACCAGCAGGCCCATTCTGACATATTTTACCCATTTTTATTTAAAAGTCTATTGACTAAAGACAAGGGTTTATTCAATTAAAAAAAATTGTACAAGCCAAGGCTTGAACCCAAGACTTCTCAAACACTTCCCAGAACACTTAGCCACTAAAGCAGATACACACTTGTGTGTCATAACCATACAAAAACAATTATTTAAGATATTGGGGCATTACATTATTTATGCTAAATTATGTGTTTATTCACTAACTTGTGAATATGGTTAATGCTTTATTTATGTCTTATGTGTTGTGCAAATGAAATGGTAAGTGTTCAATATGAATTAAGATAGGCATGCATGAAACTTGTTGAAATGGTGATATATAAAAAACATGATATATTATGAGATGCATCATAAATCCAATTGAATTGTGCTCAAGCATAACAAAAATGACTCTATGTGAGGTTTCTGTTATAAGGCTCGAGAGTCTACTTCCCGATTATATGCCCTAATTGGGTAACCCTGGAAATGAATTGACGAATTATAGTAGTGTACACTAAAGTGTACTATATGAACGTATCCATCGATATTTTTAATAAATTCAACGGGTAAAATTTTGACATGTCTAAATTAAATTTGAAATGATTTGTCATCAAATTTTACATGTAATATGGAATAATAATATGGAAAGCATATGTATATGGAAGACATTAAATGATGAGCTCATCCATGTTCTTAGTATTATGTGAATTACTTGACTAACATGATTTGTGAAGTTGTGTTTTTGGATGTATTATTGTATACTTATCTTAAATGTAAATATATGGTAAGTTAAATTTCTGTTATACGAACTTACTATGCATTAAATGCTTACTAGGTTTTCTTTTCTCTATTTTATTAGTGCTCTAAAGCTCGTAAAGGTTGGAGATTGGTCAGAGTATCACCATACTACTTCCAGCTTCCTTTGGTATAAATAGAAAACTTACTTTGACATAATGGCATGTATAAGCTAATTTTACCAATGATGATATGTAAATAGTAGTTTGTAATCTAGCCATTGGAATGGCTAGTAATGGTATATTTTGGCATGATAATTGAAACACCCCTTACTCGAGTCCGAGGCCGGGACTGGGCTCGAGGCATTACCATACTTAACCACATGCATATAATCATTTCCGAGTCATCAAGACTTGATCAAATTTAGAACTTTTCTGACCTTGTTTAAAACTCTTTAATGTGGGCCTACGAGGCCTCAAACTCTCATTGGAAACCATTCGAGACCAACTCGGGTCATTGAACCGAATTAATAAAAATGAACCTTGAAACAGGGCACATGCCTATGTAGAAGGGTAGCACGCCCGTGTGTCTATTATAACACGACCGTGCTGATGGCTCGTGTGACACACACGGCCTATGCCTCTAAGGACATGCTCGTGCCCCTCTCCTGTGTGAATTAAATTCTAGATTCAAACATACAGGGGTTTTCACACGGCCTGACACACGTCCGTGTCCATAGCCCGTGTCCCTCACATGGCCATGACACTCCAGTGTCTTAGCCCATGTCTAAAAACCTGGACATTCTATTTTTGACGTCAGCAATTCTTAAGGTTCACATGGCTAGACACACGACCGTGTCACTGCCCGTGTGTTTACTATCATGCATACTGACTTGCAAATTTTACGTGCAGGGGACACACGGCTAGATCGTACGCTCGTGTGTCTAGCCGTGTGGGCAAAAATAAGGCTATCTACCAAGCCTCTTTGCCACTCTTATTCACATATCCTACACAAACCAGTAAACACTAATACAAGAATGATCCACATAACTAAAACAGCCACAATAGACAACATTTTTCATATGCAATACACTCATCCATGAAAATAACATCTTTTATGTATACATAACAAAATGAATATTAGCCCCCATTCAAGCCTTAATACCAAATTAAGGGTTTTAGTCCAAGCCAACACATTTGGCCAATTCTCAATAACACAAAAACATTAAAACCTAATCCCTATACATGCCATACTAAAAAAAGTAATCTAACTATACCGAGAGCTTCGGCTGATAGTGTGATCGTTGGCTCTGACTTCCGTTGGTCCTCGAGCTATTTAGACGACACTATAAGAAAATGGAAAGGAAATGGGGTAAGCATAAAGCTGAAAATGGAAAGGAAATTGGGTAAGCATAAAGCTTAGTAAGTTGCATGAAAATAAACATCAACTAATTATCATAGGACAATATGCCCATAACCTTTCCTAGTTTGTTCATGAATACCATAAATGGATATAAGCACAACTTACTCATCACCGTCTAATACAATTCATATGGCATATATTGAACCCACTTCTCATACATTTCAAATAGGTATCTGTACCACTCACGACATGGTCATAAATTTTCTCATTTCGATATAAATCATAAATCTTTCAATGAACCATTTGGAATATTACCGGATACTCAATAGCCCCGAACATGGGATCAAATGCCGACGCCATGTCCCAGACATGGTCTTATACTGGCTAGCACATTAAAGTCTATGCCGTGTCCCAGACAGGTCTTACACTAACTTTCATATATCGAGGCCGATGCCATGTCTCGGAAAGGTCTTACATTGGCTCTCATTTATCAGTGTCGATGCCATGTCCCAGACAGGTCTTACACTGACACCCAACAAGCTGACTCCATGTCCCAGATAGGTCTTACACTAGCTTGTATATACCGAGGCCGATGCATGTCCCAGACATGTCTTACACTAGCTCTCGTCTCAATACCGATGCATGTCCCAGACATGTCTTACACTAGCACTCATGTTGTGGTTGATGCATGTCCCAGACATGTCTTACACTAGCTCATATACCACCCAATGTCATGGTATGAATATCCAAGTCTATTCCAAATGTTCAACCGGAATTCCTTACTACATTAATTTCTCAACATGCATTCTCATAATTCATAATTATAAAAATTCATGCAATATTTATTCAATCATACATTATAACAATAAAGTTGCATTATTGACATAAAACTTACCTCAGTATACAAAAGTAGGCGACTAGTTGAATTACTCTACTAGCTTGGTTTTCCCTCGGTCTAGGTCCGGATTCCATCTTTCTTGGTCTAAAATGATAAAATTTCACTCATTTAGCCACCATATTAATAAAACATCAACAATACATAATTTGGAAAAATTGACCATTTTGCCCTCAGACTTTCACAAAATTATGATTTTACCCCTGGGCTCGTAAATCAATTTTTATCAAATTTTCACAATAACCAAGCCTAGCCGAACCTATTTCATACTTATGGCAACTCACAAATTCAAACATTTCACCCATTTATCCTCTATTTTTCTACTTTACAAAATAGTCCATTTTAGGTGTTTTTCATGAACACCAATTCACAAAAGTTGTTTATCTAACAACTAGGATTCATTTTATTCCATAAAAAATCAACAAATATTAGAAATCCTTTCATGGTAAATCCATAAACTATCAACCATTTTGCATAACAGTCCCCTCAATAGCTAGATTAAGCTTTAGGGGTTCAAAAAACAAAAAAATTATCAAGTAAGGCTATCTAAATCACTTACTTTCAATTATGGAGAGTGCCTTCAAATTTTAAGCTTCCAAAACCCTCAATTTGTTGGTATTTTCGGTGGAGAAGGAAATGAGAAGAAGATGATATCTTTTTCTCTTTTCTTTAATTTTATTTTTGTTCCTTTAAGTCACCAAACATACCTAATATTTGACTTTTGACCTCTCTTGTCCCCCTATGGCCGACCACTCTCATAAAATGGGTCTATTTGCCCTTTATAGACTCCCAATTAAGGTTCCTTGGCAATTTAACACCTTTAGCTATTAAAATAGGACTTCTACACTTTATGCGATTTAGTCTTTTTTCACAATTAAACATGAAATCGATAAAATTAATTCACCAAAAATTTCATACACTCATATAATTATGCCACAACACATAAAATAATATCAAAAATAATTTTTCCGACCTCAGGCTAGTGGTCCCGAAACTACTGTTTCGACTAAGCCCAAAATAGGGCTATTACAATAATATAAAGTTATATCATGTTTAATACATACATATATAAGGTTTGGTTAAATTGAATTAGAGTAAAATATAAATCATCACAAAAAGGTAAGCTTGACCATATGAATATGTGATACTATTTTATATATATTAATGATGTTTGCTTGATTTATATGACTTGAATTGGTTGGCAAATATAAGCAAACATTTTTGTAGGTTGAAGGTTAAATTTGGGTGAGAAATAGGGCCAGGAAATGGCCTTATTTTGACCATACGGGTAGACACATGGCTTGGCACATGGGCATGTGGTTTGGCCGTGTGAAACCTGCACCTAATTTGTGAAAATTAAATTAACCACATGGCCTAGCACACGGGTGTGTGGTAGGCTGTGTGGCACAAGTCAGGGAGCTACATGGGTAAGGACATAGGCCAGGGCACATCAGTGTGCCTCATATCGAATGCCCATACGACCTGAGACATGGGCATGTCACATGACCATGTGAGCCACATGACATACCCACACAGGCGTGTGACCCCTATATATAAGAAAATTTTAGAATTTTGCGAAAAATTTTTTGAGTTCCCGATTTTGTCTCAACTGGATTCTAATATTTAAATTGGGCCTTGAGGGTCCATTCAAGGGAAAATATGATCAATTTTGGATATGAAAAGTAAATGACATGAATTATATGAAAATAATCTGTAAAATTTGATAATGCTTTGTAACCCTGTTCTGGCGACAGATAATGGGTAGGAATGAAAGGCGTTTTTTGGTCCCCCCTGAGCCGGGGGGTGCTTGTGGGGGGTGTGCCACGACGAAACAAGGGAATGAAAGGCCGCTTTGAGTTGGATGCTCTATACCCTCCCCACAATGAGGGCTCTGTTGTCTTGGGGAGCGTTGAAGCTTGCTTCTTCTCTAGAGTTTTCTTGGTCATCAATACGACCTATCCTTAATAGAACCGATCTGATTCTCTAAACAATCGAAATTTCATACTTCTATCGGATCCTCCTTATCTCCTGATCGTAACATCTAGGTTCTCATAATTTTAGTAATAACACTAGAACATTTATAATAATACAAGCAATGAGTGGCATCTAGCAATGCATCATTGCTACCTAAGTTACTAGAAGTCGTAATTTAACATAACCTTTCTCTGATAAACCATTCATGTATTACATCCTTTTGTCCTTTATATCTAGATTGGACACAAGTCATAAAACAATCACACTTGTATAATGCAATCTCATGTTTCTTGTTATCTCGAGTATACTACAATAAACAAATAAGTATGATATCTCATATAAACTCATTTGAGCATGGCCATGTATTTCTAGTCTCACTTAATCAAGTGGCCTAAGATATTGCTCCCATTATGTAGGAGGGGCAAATCCTATATTGATCAACCATATCCCACTACATAGATTATGTCATATCCAACATCAATCTTTTCAGTACAACCTATTACGGTAGGCGTTTGACTATATCAAAATATACGACTCACGATGCTGGGATAATGATGATCTTAAGTCTAAGTGTTATATACAAAGTTATCACTATGAGTAATGTTGTGAATATTACATAATAATCTGAGAAACATACTTATAGCAGGTCAGTCCAATATGTTGTTCTCTAACACATACTCATGTATTGATTTTGACATCCCTATGTTAATGACAACATCAAATACACAATAGTCTAAATGCATTATTGTTGTGCAAGCCCATAATTATAGTTGACTAAGGACCTTTTAAGAAGTATTATATTTTTCTTATGACTTTATTACAATTCAGTTTATTTATATACACATAAAAAGAAATTGAAATAATAATGACAATGCCTTATATTAATAAATAAGGTAGAATACGTATGTAATTACAATCATCTCATGATTGGCCTTTGCGCATACTAGAACAATATCCCACTAGCTTTAAGACCAATCACTTATATATCTAATATCAAGTGACATTGTGTGATGATCATGCTTTTACTGTTTCAGAGGCTTCGTCAGTGGATGAATGATGTTTTCATCTGTTGGTATTCTACATATTTCTACATCTACACGATCAATAATTTCTCGAATGAGATGAAAGCGCGTAAGTATATATTTGGATCGCTGGTGAGATTTGGGTTCCTTTGCTTGTGCAATGGCTCCATTATTGTCACAACGATGTTCTATAGCACCTAATATGCTAGGGACAACCCCTAGTTTAGATATGAACTTATTGATCCAAATAGCCTCTTTTGTAGCCTCACTAGCTACAATATACTCGACCTCAGTTGTAGAATTAGCTATTGCATCTTGCTTTGAACTTTTCTAGCTCACAATACCACCATTAAGGAGAAACATAAAACCTGATTATGACCGTGAATCATCCTTTTCGGTTTAGTAACTAGCATCAGCGTAACCTTTTATGTAACACCCCTAACCCGTATCTGTCATCGAACTAAGGTAAATGAGTATTACCGAACATATCTAAACATCTAGCATTCATTACACAATTATCATAACACCATAGATTATACATCAATATCAAGTCCCTTATATTTGGTCAACGAGACATTAAACATGCTTTAAGAAGAGGTTGGGACTAAACCAAGTTCATAATCTTCCAAAAAATTAATCAATTTTCAAAGTTATACAGGTCACATGCCTGTGTGAGCAGGCTATAACAGCCCGATTCTGGGGGCTAGTCAGAATAGTGGTCTTGGGACCACGAATCCAGATTTGACTAAAATAATTTATCATTATTTTGGAATCATTGTATGTTTATATTAGTGTACGAAAAAATTGGTGAGTTAATTTTGACGTTTGTGAGCCTAATTGCAAAAAAAAAAACTAAATCGCATAAAGTGCAAAAGTCCTACTTTGATAGCTAAAGGTGTTATTTTATTAGAGAATCAATATATGGGGATTTTAAAGGGCAATTAGACCCTTAAAAGAAAGCATAGCCGGCCATAGAGTCAAAGAGGAGACAAAATTTTTAAATTTGGTGAGTTAGGTGGCTTAGTTTTTACTAAAATAGAAATAAATAAAGGAAAGATGATATCATCCCTTTTCATCTTCTTTCTCTACCAAAAATCATCCATTAAAGGGGTTTTGAAAGCTTAAAATTTTTAGCAACTTGAAGCACTCACAAGTAAGTGATTTCCATGTCCTTTGTTGATGATTTTTGTACTTTTGAGACCCTTGAAGCATGAGCTTTCAAATGAGGGGTCTATTTTGCAAAATGTTTGAAAGTCTAGGGTTTTTCCATGAGAGCATGTAGAGTGTTTTCTGAAATTTTATGGAAGAATATGAGTCTTGGGTGTGACATAAACAACTTTTGTGAAAGGTGTTAGCATGAAAACACCTAAAGGGACCATTTTGCATAAGTTGTAAAATAGATGAAAAATGTGTAAAATAGTGGGAATTTTGAGTGTCTATAAGAGTCAAAGAGGATTTTCTAGTCTTGAGAAATAAATAAATTCGATAAAAATTAATTTTCGGGTGGAGAGGTAAAATGGTCATTTTGCAAAAGTCTAGGGGCAAAATGGTCATTTAGCCCAATTGTGAATTGTTGAGTGCTTAGGTTAATAAAGTGACTTAATAAGTGCATTTTGTTATAATAAATCAAGAAATACCGAGTCCAAACCTAGACCGGGGGAAATCCAAGCAAATCGACTAAATCGGCTAGTCACCACATTTTGTAATCCAAGGTTACTTGTATGTAAATAATACAACTACATTGTTAATTATATGTGCTTGAATTATTACTGTAACACCCCGAACCCGAGACCGTCACCGGAGTCGAACACGAGGTGTTAACAGACTTAAAAAAAATTTCCCAGACACTGCCAATCTGCGTACTAGTTGCTTTAAAAATCATATCTTGAGTTCAGAAACTTGGAATCCAGTTCCGTAAATTTTCCCTGAAACTAGACTCATATGCCCATCTACATATTTTTTTCTAGAATTTTTGGTTGGGCCAATTAGTACAGTTTATTAGTCAAAATCTCCCATGTTACAGGGATGGACTACACTGCCTTTGCGCATTACGACTTGAATATCTCCCTGTACAGGGCTTCAATACTGATGCCGTTTGTTTCTATAGAAACTAGACTCATAGAGGAATCTATACATATATGGCTTGACTCCTAATTGTCTCTGGTTAATTTATAATGAATTTCCAAAGTCGGAACAGGAAATCCAGAAACCGTTCTGCCCCTGTCTCACGAGAACCTGAATATCTCTTAACATACTGTCCGTATGATTGTTTCGTTACTTTCCTATGAAAATAGATTCATCAAGGTTCGATTACATAATTTATTCACTATTTAATTCCATTCCTACTATTTTTAGTGATTTTCCAAATCTACATCGCTGCTGCTGTCAGCATCTGCCTTTAAGGTAGACTTTACCTATTTCATAGTTTTCATGATTCAACTAGCCCTTTTTTTTTGCATAAATAGCACAATTTATGATAGTGATTAACCATTCCCATGGCCAATCCTTGTCAAGCATATCCACACCTCTCAATAACCATATCCATACCAAATCATTATACTCAAACATATATAAGCCATTTTCGCATGGCTATTCAAAATTATACAAGTCCAAAGGGTCCATGACCTACAACAAACGGGTAGTCCTATACATGCCATTTCGAAGTTCAACCAAAATTGTACCAAAAGGGGGGGCTTTGATAGTGTGGGCAACTTCGACTTCGAAATCCCGAGTCCGATAGCTGGAGAACCAAAATCTATAAAACAGAGGATCAAAGAAACGGAGTAAGCAATTTATGCTTAGTAAGTTTTGAGCAAGGAATTCCAGCACAGCAAAAGTATAGCATTCATATAGCTAAACGGATAATTTCATATGCACAAATTTTCGTTATCATACTTGCTTCACATTACCAACCCTTATGTACATACACAAAAGATCAACTTAGCCAAAGGCCGGTAGCTCGTTTATCAACTGAGCGAATACTTATTTGTAAGGGCTCAACTAAATTAAAGCACATACGAAACATACCTCAATGTTGGGATGTTTCTAGAGTATTTACTGAAATTTTTACAGCAAGATCATTCATTCCCAAATCACGTACCTCCGGAATTTAACCGGATATAGCTACTCGTTCAAATGCCTTCGGGACATAGCCCGGTTATAGTAACTAGCACAATTGCCTTTGGGACTTAGCCCGGATTTAGTAACTCGCACAAATGCCTTCGGGCTTAGCCCGGAATTAGTATCTCGCACAAATGCCTTCGGGCTTAGCCCGGAATTAGTATCTCGCACAAATGCCTTCGGATCTTAGTCCGGATATGGTCACTTAGCACAAAGCCTTCGGGACTTAGCCCGGACATCATTCAAATAACCATGCACATTTAACAATAAATCATGGCACATTCGTATTTCGTTTTCGTTAGCAAAACTCAAACACAAGACATTTATCATTCTTGCAATTTCGGCTCAATAGCCACACAAAGAGCATGATTTTAATTTGCTTAAAACATGATCTAATCAAATCATAATTTAAGCTCTTTTACTCAAGAACTTACCTCGGGTGTTGTCGAACGATTCCGATAGCTATTCGACCACTTTTTTCCTTCTCTTTATCGGATTTAGTTCCCCTTTGCTCTTGAGCTTAATTAAACAAATAAATTGATTTAATCATTTGAGCATCGAAAAGAGGAACACAAGGCACTTAGCCCATATTTATACATTAGACATTAAAATCACATATGTACGGAATCATGAATCAAACTCAACATTTTAGCTAATTTTTCCCCCTTGGCCGAATTTTCTAAGCCAAGACAAAAGCATCAATATGCTTGCCTCTAACCGAATACATGCAACACCAATCTCCTTCCTATGGCCGAATATGCATGTCTATGTTGGGGCCGATTTCAACACTTAATACATTCTACAAGTATGGTCACTTGTATTGACTAAACACCCTTTCGTTTCAAGTTCAAAACTTGGCTAATAGACACATATATACACTAGTAAAGCATCCTCTCCCTTTCCATCAATTTAACACATGCATTACTCATTAATATACAAAAATTATATTCGGCCTTAGCACACAACTTGCTAGCCGATTCTTCTCCATCTAGCAACCAATGCACATATGTGCTCACTCAAAAATGCTAAAAAGAAGATTCAAGAATCATCAATCCACCATCACATGCATCATTAACAAGCTTCATATTTAGCATGCAATGGCATTAACACAAAATCTACCTAGGCCGAATATCATCCCCAAGACATAGCAAAGATTTGAACCATGGGCTAATTAGAACTCAAGCTAGCAACTAGAAACATGCATGAATCTCATGGCACAACCTCAAACATACCTTGATCTAGATACAAGTATGGCCAAACCTCCTCCTAATCCTCTTCCAAACCAAACATGAAGCAAGAACTCCTTCCTCATTCCTTAGAATTTTCGGCCAAATGAAGATGAAAAAGGATGAACAAAATCTTCTCTTTTCTTTTCTTTAACTCACGGCAATGGGGGGGGGGAAACAACCACACATTTTTTTTTTGTTTTCATCATATTACCTTTCATTATTTTATGCCCATGCTCCTTATTTTATTTTTTTCCACCCATGATGCACCAACAGAACATGTCTATGACATGTCTTGCCCATCACACTTGGTCTACCATGCTTGTCATGGCCGGCCACTACTAATTAGGGGGGAATTTGACATGCAAGTCCCCCCTTTTTATTCCATGCACTAATAGGTCCTTATGCTTCGACCTATCACATTTCAAAAATGTCGCACATAAGTCCTATTGACTAAATTCACATGCAATCGACTAAATCGAAGCTTGAAATTTTCACACATTCATAATTACATATTCTAGACAATAAATATCACATTCAAACATTTCGGTGACTCGGTTTAGCGGTCTCGAAACCACTTCCCGACTAGGGTCAATTTTGGGCTGTCACAACTCTCCCCCACTTAAGAAATTTTCGTCCCCGAAAATCTTACCGGTAAATAGGTTTGGGTATCGTTCTTTCATCGAGCTCTCGGTTTCCCAAGTAGCTTCCTCGATCCCGTGTTTGAGCCATAACACCTTAACTAACGGAACCCTTTTGTTTCGCAACTCTTTCACTTCACGAGCTAGGATACGAATCGGTTCTTCTTCATAACTCAAGTCAGATTGAATTTCAACTTCTGAGGGATTAATCACATGTGACGGATCGGATCTATAACGTCGAAGCATCGAAACATGAAAGACATCGTGAATCTTTTCAAGTTCAGGGGGCAAAATCAATCTATACGCAACCGGACCAACTCGTTCGGAGATTTCGTACGGCCCAATGAATCTCGGGCTCAACTTGCCCTTACGGCCAAATCTGAGTACCTTTTTCCAAGGCGAAACTTTAAGAAACACTTTATCTCCCACCTGATATTCAATGTCTTTTTGTTTCAAATCCGCATACGATTTTTGACGATCTGTGGCTGCTTTCAGACTTTCACAGATTACCTTTACTTTCTGTTCGGCATCTTTAATCAAATCAACTCCGAAAATTTTACTTTCACCGAGCTCGGTCCAAAACAATGGTGTACGGCATTTACGACCGTACAAAGCCTCGTAAGGTGCCATCTTAATACTTGATTGAAAACTATTGTTGTAAGCGAATTCAATCAAAGGTAAATACCATTCCCATGAATTACTGAACTCGAGGATGCAACATCTCAACATATCCTCAAGTATCTGAATTATCTGCTCAGATTGACCATCGGTTTGGGGATGAAAAGCAGTGCTAAAATGCAGCTTGGTACCCAAAGCTTCTTGCAATTTCCTCCAAAATCGCGAGGTGAATCTCGGATCTCTATCCGACACGATAGAAATAGGTACCCCGTGTAATCTCACAATCTGAGAAACATACAATTCGGCTAGTTTATCCAATGAAAAATCCGTACGCACGGGGATAAAGTGAGCCGACTTAGTCAGTCTATCAACAACAACCCAAATCACATCCTTCTTACTTGCTGACAATGGCAGTCCGGACACAAAGTCCATTGTGACTCGATCCCATTTCCACTCGGGTATCATGATCGGCTGAAGTAATCCTGAAGGCACTTGATGTTCCGCTTTCACTTGTTGACATATTAAACATCTCGAAACAAAGTTGGAGATGTCTCGTTTCATACCATGCCACCAAAACCAACGTTTCAAATCGTTGTACATTTTCGTACTCCCCGGGTGAATTGACATTCGGCTATAATGGGCTTCGTTCAGAATCATCGAAATGAGTTCCGAATTCCTTGGAACACACAAACGACTTCTGAACCTCAAACAATCATCATCATCAATTTGAAACTCCGATTCCTTGTTCGGAGCACACTCAGCCCGTTTTGCAACCAATTCATCATCAACTTTCTGGGCTTCACGAATTTGTTGAATCAATAATGGTTTGGCTTTTAATTCAGCTATTAACACATTGTCGGGTAGAACAGACAAGTGCACATTCATCGCTCGTAAAGCAAACAATGATTTCTGGCTTAAGGCGTCCGCAACCACATTAGCCTTTCCCGGGTGGTAATCAATGACAAGCTCGTAATCTTTCAACAACTCAAGCCAACGTCTTTGTCGTAGATTTAAGTCTCTTTGAGTCATCAAATATTTGAGACTTTTGTGATCCGAAAATACATGGCACTTTTCACCAAATAAGTAATGTCGCCATATTTTTAAAGCAAATACGATGGAAGTTAGTTCAAGATCATGGGTCGGATAATTTTTCTCATGTGGCTTTAATTGTCTCGACGCATAGGCCACCACTCGACCTTCTTGCATCAATACGCAGCCCAACCCAAGTAGGGATGCGTCACTATAAATGACAAACTCTTTGCCTGATTCGGGTTGCACTAAAATTGGAGCTTCAGTCAAATAAGTTTTTAGTTGATCAAAACTTTTCTGACATTTCTCCGTCCATTCGAACTTAACATCCTTTTGAAGTAGCTTACTGAACTTAGCATATAACTGCTTCTCCCACAAAATAGGCCACCAGAACTCACACTTACTGAACTTAGCATATAACTGCTTCTCCCGCAAAATTTGCAACACTAGTCTTAGGTGCTCACCATGTTCGGTCTCATCTCTTGAACAGACCAAGATGTCATCAATGAACACAACTACGAACCGATCCAAATATGGTCTGAAGATCCGATTCATCAAATCCATAAATACCGCAGGGGCATTAGTGAGCCCAAACGGCATCACTAAGAACTCGTAGTGACCATATCTCGTTCTGAAGGCAGTTTTGGGTATGTCCGAATCTCGAATTCGCAACTGATAATAGCCCGATCTCAAATCTATTTTTGAGAACACTGAGGCTCCCTTCAGTTGGTCGAACAAATCATCGATACGCGGTAACGGATATTTGTTCTTTATCGTCACTTTATTCAGTTGACGATAGTCAATGCACAACCTCATGGTTCCGTCCTTCTTTTTCACGAACAATACTGGTGCACCCCAAGGTGAGAAACTTGGTCGATCAAAACCTCTATCCGTCAATTCTTGCAACTTAGCTTTCAACTCTTTTAACTCGGTTGGTGCCATACGATACGGAGCCATCGAAATCGGCGTAGTCCCAGGTACAAGCTCAATACCAAACTCTATCTCCCGAACAGGTGGTAAACCCGATAATTCTTTAGGAAAAACATCCGGGTATTCACAAACCACCGGTACAGATTCGGGTTTCTTTTCTAATTCTTTGTCATCCAGTACATACGCAAGGTATGCTTCGCACCCTTTTCTTACATATTTCTGGCCAACATTGAGGATATTACAGCTGGCAACCCATCCAAGTCCGTAGACTCAACTCGGATTACTTCGTTATTTGCGCACCTCAATTCAATAGTCTTGCTTTTACAATTCACAACCACATCATGCACGGTCAACCAATCCAACCCGAGAATAACATCAAATTCATTAAACGGCAAAAGCATCAAGTCCGCCGGAAAACAGGAACCTCGAATTACTAGGGGACATTTCTTACACACTTTGTCGACAAGCACGTAACGACCCAAGGGATTTGACACCCGAATTACGAACTCAGTAGACTCAATAGGTAAAGTCTTACTGGATGCTAAGGTTTCACATATGTAAGAATGAGTAGAACCGGGGTCAATCAAAGCAATTACATTAGTATCAAAGAGAGTAAAAGTACCGGTAATAACATCAGGCGAAGAAGCATCCTCACGGGCATGTATAGCATAAGCTCTAGCAGGCGCACGAGCCTCGGATCTGGTTGTAGCATCTCTAGATCCTCTCTGACCACCACTAGCATTGCCCGTATGTAACACCCCGAACCCGAAACCGACACCGGAGTCGGACACGAGGTGTTAACTGGCTTTAACCCCTTATAAAATTTATTTTCCAGACACAGCCCAATCTGTGTACCAGTCGTTTTAAAAATCATATCTTGAGTTTCGTAACTCGAAAATCAGTTTCGTGATTTTTCCAAGAAACTAGACTCATGTTCCCATCTATGTATGTTTTTCTAGAATTTTTGGTCGGGCCAATTGGTACAGTTTATTAGTCGAAGTCTCCCATGTTGCAGGGGTCGACTACACTGACCTTTTCCCATTACGAATTGGATATCTCACTGCACGGGGCTTCAATACTGATGCCGTTTGTTTCTATGAAAACTAGACTCAGAGAGGAATCTGTACATATATGGTACGACCCCTAATTATCTCTGGTTAATTTATTATGAATTTCCAAAGTCGGAGCAGGGAATCCAGAAACCGTTCTGGCCCTGTCCCACAAAAATCTGATTATCTCTTAATATACTGCTCATATGATCTTTTCGTTACTTCCTCATGAAAACAGACTCATCGAGCTTCGATTACATAATTTATTCATCAATTAATTCCACTCCTACTATTTTTAGTGATTTTTCAATCTCATGACACTGCTGCTGCCAGCATCTGTTACGAAAGTAACTAGGTCCATTTCATGCCTACCCTTGATCCAACTCAATCGAACATTCGTGCCATTTTCGCATGGCTTAAAGTTTACATGCCATAATTCAAACACAACGTACTAGCTTATACATGCCAAAATGTTCTTCTAAGCCAACTAAGAAGAAAGTACCAAAACTTGCTATCCGGTGTGATGACTTCGATGACGGCCCGACCACGCAAAAATAGATGAGTCCAAGCAACCTATAATGGGTGACAAGGAAACATCGAGTGAGTTTATAACTCAGTAAGTCATAAGCAATGCACTACCATCTATCAATAACATTATCACAAGAGGAAACAAATGGAACGAGACAATTTACTCCATCCATACCGAACCATATCATAGTTCCTCCAACCTATCGATTCAATTTCATATCAATTCATGCATTCACATTCTAAATACTCATCAATAGGACATTGAAGCAATTTCATAAATCGATTTATTTTCGTTACAATCAAACGACTATACGGCCTTTCACCCATCCTACGATAAATTATATGTACGTGACTTCAAGTATATTTGTCACATAGGTTCGAACTTACCGAGCTCAACACCAAGTATAAGCATAGCACCTATTAGCCACGTACTCAAGACACTTACCCGATCCGCTGTCCGCGATCGACTCAATAGTGTCGCACACATAGTGTCCATAATGATTCACGAATGTATATCGAGTCCGCACACTCAGTGCTATATAATCAACTCGCACACTTAGTGCTACATAATCAAATCGCACACTTAGTGCTACATAGTCAAACTCGCACACTTAGTGCCGCATGGTCAATTCGCACACTTAGTGCATCATATTCATTTCGCACACTTAGTGCAACATAGTCAAATCGCACACTTAGTGCTGTACAATTTAATCCCGCGCACTTAGCACCAATCTCATGGTCATAAATGGTTATCCCGCACGTTTAGTGCCGAGATCAACAACTCAGTACATCTTACCTCTTTTCTTTCATTCAACAATTTCATCATCACATACGTACATGCACATATATATATGTATATTTATTCATTCCATTCAGCATCAATACATACACATTATGACCATTTGAAATAATACCAACTACATGCTTAATGACTTACCTCGTGTTGGGTAAGACGGTTCCAACTCGACTACTCGATAACCTTTTCTTTGCCTTTGCTCGATTCACCTCCTTTAACTCCTTGAGCCAAATCAATAATTTAAAATAGTCATTAATCGACTATTCAAGTATTACTTTCAGAATAATATATATATTGATTTGACTTTCACACACATAGCTTATAGTAAGCTTTATAATAGTCAATAAATAACTCATTGGCAAATTTTCATTAATGTTTACAACAAAATCACATATTCACTACGAGCTGTTTTCCTGAGCAGTAGTCACTAAATTGTTTATAACTGGAGCTACAAAACTCTAAATCACTAGCCGTTAATTTTCCCTGAATATAGACTCGTATATCTTCCATCCATAAAATTTCCAGAATTTTTGGCTTGGCCAATCAATACCAGATTTTTCTTAAAGTTTCCCCTGTTTCACTGTTTGACTATTCTGACCACTTTTCACTACGAATCAAATTTCTCATTTTACAGAATTCAAAATGTGTTGTATTTGATCTCATTTGAAACTAGACTCATTAAGGAGTCTAAGCATATAAATTTTATCTTATAATCATTTTTGTACAATTTATAATGATTTTCTAAAAACAGAACAGGGAATCTAGTAGTCATTTTGACTCAGCCCCACAATACTTCAAATATCTCAAGATCGGTAACTCTTTTGTTTTCATAGTTTCTTTTGTAAGAAAATAGACTCTTCAAGCTTTAATGGCATAATTCACTCAGCTTCTAATTCAACTCCTACAAATTATGGCGATTTTCCAAAATCACCTTACTGCTGCTGTCCCCAAACAGATTATTACCGAATCAAATACTAACATTAGCATTGCACCTTAATAGCTAGCTTGCCAAGCCTTAATTTAACATATTTTCATTCAATTTGGTCTAATAACGCATAAATGGGTAAATTACATTTTTACCCCTAATATTTCGCACTTTCACAATTTAGTCTTTATTCCACAAAACACAAAATACACAAAGTTTGGTCACACTCCTTAAGGGCCGAATCTTCCTAGTGCCCATATAAGTCCATACATCTCATTTATTTCACCTTTGAGTCCTTCAAAAATTTGTTTTTGTAATTTAGCCCTAACTACTCAAAATCACCAAAAACTTCAACACAAAACATATTAACCTTTTATAGCCGAAAACCATACTCACCCCCAAAATCGAAATTTCAACATGGTTTACAAAAATCACTTGATAACTCACTCAATATCAACTAAAATTTCAAAAGCTAGTACATACTTCCTTACCTTAATAGTGACTTAAAATGACCGATTGCTCATGTTACCAACAATATTCAAGATTTGAACATGGGCTAAGTAAGGGACTTAGTAACTAGCTTAATACATTCAACAATTTCCAAAAGCTACCATGCATTACATACCTTATTCAAGACTAGAAGGAGTGGCCGAATGTCTTATTTCCCTTCCCCCTTCTTCTTAGCATTTTCGGCCAAGGATGATAAAAGATGAACAAATTTTTTTCTTTCTTCTTTAGAACATTCGGCCAAGGGGAAATGAAGAAAGATGGACACTTTTTTTTTTGTTTTTCCTTCTTACTTTCACGGCAAAAGGGGAGGAAAGAAACAATTACCACCCATCCTTTCCTTTTTCCATTTCTTTATTTCCCCATCTTCTTATTATATTTTATCCTACATACCTCACTAGGCCAACATGTTCCCAACATGTTTCCACCCATAGCATGGCCGGCCACTACATATTAGGGAGGGGGAATTTGACATGCAAGTCCCCTTTTTCTTCCACATGCACTAATAGGTCCTCATGCATTGACCTATCACATTTTAAAATTTTCTCATATAAGTCCTATTGACTAAATTCACATGCAATCGACTAAATCGAAGCTTGAAATTTTCACACATTCATGATTACATATTCTAGATAATAAACATCGCATTCAAACCTTTCGGTGACTCGGTTTAGCGGTCCCGAAACCACTTCCCGACTAGGGTCAATTTTGGGCTGTCACAACTCTCCTCCACTTAAGAAATTTTCGTCCCCGAAAATCTTACCGGTAAATAGGTTTGGATATCGTTCTTTCATCGAGCTCTCGGTTTCCCAAGTAGCTTCCTCGATCCCGTGTTCGAGCCATAACGCCTTTACTTTCTGTTCGGCATCTTTAATCAAATCAACTCCGAAAATTTTACTTTTACCAAGCTCAGTCCAAAACAATGGTGTGCGGCATTTACGCCCGTACAAAGCCTCGTAAGGTGCCATCTTAATACTTGATTGAAAACTATTGTTGTAAGCGAATTCAATCAAAGGTAAATACCGTTCCCATGAACTACTAAACTCGAGGATGCAACATCTCAACATATCCTCAAGCATCTGAATTATCCGCTCGGATTGACCATCGGTTTGGGGGTGAAAAGCGGTGCTAAAATGCAGCTTGGTACCCAAAGCTTCTTGCAATTTCTTCCAAAATCGTGAGGTGAACCTCGGATCTCTATCCGACACGATAGAAATAGGTACTCCATGTAATCTCACAATCTGAGAGACATACAATTCGGCTAGTTTATCCAATGAAAGATCCGTACGCACGGGGACAAAGTGAGCCGACTTAGTCAGCCTATCAACAACAACCCAAATCGCATCCTTCTTACTTGCGGACAATGGCAGTCCGGACACAAAGTCCATTGTGACTCGGTCCCATTTCCACTCGGGTATCATGATCGGCTGAAGTAATCCTGAAGGCACTTGATGTTCCGCTTTCACCTGTTGACATATTAAACATCTCGAAACAAAGTCGGAGATGTCTCGCTTCATACCATGCCACCAAAACCGACGTTTCAAGTCGTTGTACATTTTCGTGCTCCCCGGGTGAATTGACATTCGGCTACAATGGGCTTCGTTCAGGATCATCGGAATGAGTTTCGAATTCCTTGGAACGCACAAACGACTTCTAAACCTCTAACAACCATCATCATCAATCTGAAACTCTGATTCCTTGTTCGGAACACACTCAGCTCGTTTTGCAACCAATTCACCATCGACTTTCTGAGCTTCACGAATTTGATGAGTCAATAATGGTTTGGCTTTTAATTCAGCTACTAACACATTGTCAGGTAGAACAGACAAGTGTACATTCATCGCTCGCAAAGCAAACAGTGATTTCCGGCTTAAGGCGTCCGCAACCACATTAGCCTTTCCCGGGTGGTAACCAATGACAAGCTCGTAATCTTTCAACAACTCAAGCCAACGTCTTTGTCGCAGATTCAAGTCTCGTTGAGTCATCAAATATTTGAGACTTTTGTGATCCGAAAACACATGGCACTTCTCACCAAACAAATAATGTCGCCATATTTTCAATGCAAACACAATGGCGGCTAGTTAGAGATCATGGGTCGGATAATTTCTCTCGTGTGGCTTCAATTGTCTCGATGCATAGGCCACAACTCGACCTTCTTGCATCAATACGCAACCCAACCCAAGTAGGGATGCGTCACTATAAATGACAAACTCTTTACCCGATTCGGGTTGTACCAAAATTGGAGCTTCAGTCAAATGAGTTTTTAGTTGATCGAAGCTTTTCTAACATTTCTCCGTCCATTCGAACTTAACATCCTTTTGAAGTAACTTCGTCATTGGTGTGGCCATCATCGAGAAACCTTTGACAAATCGTCGGTAATAACCGGCGAGTCCTAGAAAGCTCCGGACTTCGGTAACATTTCTCGGAGGCTTCTAGTTAAGTATGGCTGAAATTTTGCTCGGGTCAACTCGAATACCCGATGCGGATACCACATGACCTAAGAAGCTAACCTCTCTTAACCAGAACTCACACTTACTGAACTTAGCATATAACTGCTTATCCCACAAAATTTGCAACACTTACCTCAGATGCTCAGCATGTTCGGTCTCATCTCTTGAATAGACCAAGATGTCATCAATAAACACAACTACGAACCGATCCACATACGGCCTGAAGATCCGATTCATCAAATCCATAAACACCGCAGGGGTATTAGTGAGCCCGAACGGCATCACTAAGAACTCGTAGTGACCGTACCTCGTTCTGAAAGCAGTTTTGGGTACGTCCGAATCTCGAATCCGCAACTGATAATAACCCGATCTCAAATCTATCTTTGAAAACACCGATGCTCCCTTTAATTGATCGAACAGATCATCAATACGCGGTAATGGATACTTATTCTTTATCGTCACTTTATTCAGTTGACGATAATCAATGCACAACCTCATGGTTCCGTCCTTCTTTTTCACGAACAATACTGGTGCACCCCAAGGTGAGAAACTCGGTCGAGCGAAACCTCTATCCGTCAATTCTTGCAACTGAGCTTTCAACTCTTTTAACTCGGTTAGTGCCATACGATACGGAGCGATCGAAATAGGCGTAGTTCCAGGTACAAGCTCAATACCAAACTCTACCTCCCGAACAGGTGGCAAACCCGGTAACTCTTCAGGAGAAACATCCGGGTATTCACAGACCACCGGCACCGATTCGGGTTTCTTTTCTAACTCCTTGTCATCAAGTACATACGCGAGGTATACTTCGCACCCTTTCCTTACATATTTCTGGGCCAACATTGCTGATATTACAGCTGGCAACCCCCTTAAGTCCGCAGACTCAACTCGGATTATTTCGTTATTTGCGCACCTCAAATCGATAGTCTTGCTTTTGCAATTCACAACCGCATCATGCGCGGTTAACCAATCCAAACCAAGAATAACATCAAACTCGTCGAACGTCAAAAGCATCAAATCAGCCGGAAAACAGGATTCTCGGATTATTAGAGGGCATCTCTCACACACTTTATCAACAAGTACGCATTGACCCAAAGGGTTTGATACTCGAATTACGAGCTCAGTAGACTCAACAGGTAGAGTCTTACTGGTTGCTAAGGTTTCGCATACATATGAATGAGTAGAACCAGGGTCAATCAATGCAATCACATTAGTATCAAAGAGAGTGAAGGTACCAGTGATGATGTCGGGGGAGGATGCCTCCTCTCGTGCGCGAATGGCATATGCTCTAGCAGGAGTACGGTTCTCGGCTCGATCGGCCGTATCAGAGGCCCCCCTCTGACTACCACCCCTGCCTCCTAAAATTCTCGGTGGTCTACCTCTAGATGTCACTCCACTAGGTCTTGCACCTTGAATCTTATTCTTCTCATCCAGCTCCGTGCAATCTCTAATGAAGTGGTCCTTCGAACCGCATCCGTAACAGACCCTGCTAGTAGACTTGCCCCAACATTCACCTAGGTGTCGTCTTCCACATTGGGGACATTCAGGTTTCTCGTGACGATTATTGCCCACACTAGTTACCGAAGTAGCTCGGGAGCCCATCGATGGTCTTGCCCTGATGGAAATTCCCGCAGTCGCCCTCGACTTCTTAATGTCCTCCCTGAACTTCTTTACAGCTGAGAACGGAGCTTTACCCTTCGATCTCTTACGATAATCTCTAGCTTCAAATTCAGCCTTCCTCTTCTCCTTTCCAAGTTCTTCCGCCTTACAGGCTCGTTCGACTAGTGTTACGAATTCTTTTATTTCCAAAATACCCATTAGTAGCTTTAAATCTTCATTCAATCCTTCCACGAATCTTTTGCACATAGCAACCTCGTCAGCTACACACTCCCGGGCATACCTACTGAGTCTTACGAATTCATGTTCGTATTCAGATACAGTCATACGGCCTTGCTTGAGTTCCAAGAACTCCTTACGCTTCTGATCAATGAACCGTTGGCTAATAAATTTCTTCCGGAATTCCATTTGAAAGAAGTCCCAAGTTACTCGCTCGTTCGGGACTATGGAAATCAAGGTCCTCCACCAATAGTAGGCTGAGTCTCGCAACAAAGATACAGCACATTTTAGACATTCGTCGGGTGTGCATGACAATTCATCGAACACCCGAATGGTATTATCTAGCCAGAACTCGGCCCTTTCGGCATCATCAGTTACTATGGCCTTGAACTCCTCGGCCCCACGCTTCCTAATCAAGTCTACAGGTGGCTTACTCAGCCTCACAGGATCAGCGACTGATGGCATTACAGGCTCTTGGGGTGGATTATTCAAATTCGGGAATTGTTGGACAGCCGGGTTGGTTCGGGCATATTGCGCGACCCACTCATTCATCATGGTAAAGAAGGCTTGTTTAGCCCCTCACCTTGATTATTCGCAGATGACTGAGGTTCAACAGGCGGCGTCCCTTGTGCAGGAGCAGCCGCTACGCTCTCAACGTCATCCGCTAGGGTTCTTTCTACACCGGGATCCATTTACTAATCAAAACAAAAACATTTCAACCGTCGGAAGTCATCACACATTTAAACATTAACATTCGGCATGTATAGCTAGACTCATACGCGCTATGGTAGTCCTAGAACCGACTAAACCATAGCTCTGATACCAATCAAATGTAACACCCCGAACCCGAAACCGACACCGGAGTCGGACACGAGGTGTTAACTGGCTTTAACCCCTTATAAATTTATTTTCCAGACACAGCCCAATCTGTGTACCAGTCGTTTTAAAAATCATATCTTGAGTTTCGTAACTCGAAAATCAGTTTCGTGATTTTTCCAAGAAACTAGACTCATGTTCCCATCTATGTATGTTTTTCTAGAATTTTTGGTCGGGCCAATTGGTACAGTTTATTAGTCGAAGTCTCCCATGTTGCAGGGGTCGACTACACTGACCTTTGCCCATTACGAATTGGATATCTCACTGCACGGGGCTTCAATACTGATGCCGTTTGTTTCTATGAAAACTAGACTCAGAGAGGAATCTGTACATATATGGTACGACCCCTAATTATCTCTGGTTAATTTATTATGATTTCCAAAGTCGGAGCAGGGAATCCAGAAACCGTTCTGGCCCTGTCCCACAAAAATCTGATTATCTCTTAATATACTGCTCATATGATCTTTTCGTTACTTCCTCATGAAAACAGACTCATCGAGCTTCGATTACATAATTTATTCATCAATTAATTCCACTCCTACTATTTTTAGTGATTTTTCAATCTCATGACACTGCTGCTGCCAGCATCTGTTACGAAAGTAACTAGGTCCATTTCATGCCTACCCTTGATCCAACTCAATCGAACATTCGTGCCATTTTCGCATGGCTTAAAGTTTACATGCCATAATTCAAACACAACGTACTAGCTTATACATGCCAAAATGTTCTTCTAAGCCAACTAAGAAGAAAGTACCAAAACTTGCTATCCGGTGTGATGACTTCGATGACGGCCCGACCACGCAAAAATAGATGAGTCCAAGCAACCTATAATGGGTGACAAGGAAACATCGAGTGAGTTTATAACTCAGTAAGTCATAAGCAATGCACTACCATCTATCAATAACATTATCACAAGAGGAAACAAATGGAACGAGACAATTTACTCCATCCATACCGAACCATATCATAGTTCCTCCAACCTATCGATTCAATTTCATATCAATTCATGCATTCACATTCTAAATACTCATCAATAGGACATTGAAGCAATTTCATAAATCGATTTATTTTCGTTACAATCAAACGACTATACGGCCTTTCACCCATCCTACGATAAATTATATGTACGTGACTTCAAGTATATTTGTCACATAGGTTCGAACTTACCGAGCTCAACACCAAGTATAAGCATAGCACCTATTAGCCACGTACTCAAGACACTTACCCGATCCGCTGTCCGCGATCGACTCAATAGTGTCGCACACATAGTGTCCATAATGATTCACGAATGTATATCGAGTCCGCACACTCAGTGCTATATAATCAACTCGCACACTTAGTGCTACATAATCAAATCGCACACTTAGTGCTACATAGTCAAACTCGCACACTTAGTGCCGCATGGTCAATTCGCACACTTAGTGCATCATATTCATTTCGCACACTTAGTGCAACATAGTCAAATCGCACACTTAGTGCTGTACAATTTAATCCCGCGCACTTAGCACCAATCTCATGGTCATAAATGGTTATCCCGCACGTTTAGTGCCGAGATCAACAACTCAGTACATCTTACCTCTTTTCTTTCATTCAACAATTTCATCATCACATACGTACATGCACATATATATATATGTATATTTATTCATTCCATTCAGCATCAATACATACACATTATGACCATTTGAAATAATACCAACTACATGCTTAATGACTTACCTCGTGTTGGGTAAGACGGTTCCAACTCGACTACTCGATAACCTTTTCTTTGCCTTTGCTCGATTCACCTCCTTTAACTCCTTGAGCCAAATCAATAATTTAAAATAGTCATTAATCGACTATTCAAGTATTACTTTCAGAATAATATATATATTGATTTGACTTTCACACACATAGCTTATAGTAAGCTTTATAATAGTCAATAAATAACTCATTGGCAAATTTTCATTAATGTTTACAACAAAATCACATATTCACTACGAGCTGTTTTCCTGAGCAGTAGTCACTAAATTGTTTATAACTGGAGCTACAAAACTCTAAATCACTAGCCGTTAATTTTCCCTGAATATAGACTCGTATATCTTCCATCCATAAATTTCCAGAATTTTTGGCTTGGCCAATCAATACCAGATTTTTCTTAAAGTTTCCCCTGTTTCACTGTTTGACTATTCTGACCACTTTTCACTACGAATCAAATTTCTCATTTTACAGAATTCAAAATGTGTTGTATTTGATCTCATTTGAAACTAGACTCATTAAGGAGTCTAAGCATATAAATTTTATCTTATAATCATTTTTGTACAATTTATAATGATTTTCTAAAAACAGAACAGGGAATCTAGTAGTCATTTTGACTCAGCCCCACAATACTTCAAATATCTCAAGATCGGTAACTCTTTTGTTTTCATAGTTTCTTTTGTAAGAAAATAGACTCTTCAAGCTTTAATGGCATAATTCACTCAGCTTCTAATTCAACTCCTACAAATTATGGCGATTTTCCAAAATCACCTTACTGCTGCTGTCCCCAAACAGATTATTACCGAATCAAATACTAACATTAGCATTGCACCTTAATAGCTAGCTTGCCAAGCCTTAATTTAACATATTTTCATTCAATTTGGTCTAATAACGCATAAATGGGTAAATTACATTTTTACCCCTAATATTTCGCACTTTCACAATTTAGTCTTTATTCCACAAAACACAAAATACACAAAGTTTGGTCACACTCCTTAAGGGCCGAATCTTCCTAGTGCCCATATAAGTCCATACATCTCATTTATTTCACCTTTGAGTCCTTCAAAAATTTGTTTTTGTAATTTAGCCCTAACTACTCAAAATCACCAAAAACTTCAACACAAAACATATTAACCTTTTATAGCCGAAAACCATACTCACCCCCAAAATCGAAATTTCAACATGGTTTACAAAAATCACTTGATAACTCACTCAATATCAACTAAAATTTCAAAAGCTAGTACATACTTCCTTACCTTAATAGTGACTTAAAATGACCGATTGCTCATGTTACCAACAATATTCAAGATTTGAACATGGGCTAAGTAAGGGACTTAGTAACTAGCTTAATACATTCAACAATTTCCAAAAGCTACCATGCATTACATACCTTATTCAAGACTAGAAGGAGTGGCCGAATGTCTTATTTCCCTTCCCCCTTCTTCTTAGCATTTTCGGCCAAGGATGATAAAAGATGAACAAATTTTTTTCTTTCTTCTTTAGAACATTCGGCCAAGGGGAAATGAAGAAAGATGGACACTTTTTTTTTTTGTTTTTCCTTCTTACTTTCACGGCAAAAGGGGAGGAAAGAAACAATTACCACCCATCCTTTCCTTTTTCCATTTCTTTATTTCCCCATCTTCTTATTATATTTTATCCTACATACCTCACTAGGCCAACATGTTCCCAACATGTTTCCACCCATAGCATGGCCGGCCACTACATATTAGGGAGGGGGAATTTGACATGCAAGTCCCCTTTTTCTTCCACATGCACTAATAGGTCCTCATGCATTGACCTATCACATTTTAAAATTTTCTCATATAAGTCCTATTGACTAAATTCACATGCAATCGACTAAATCGAAGCTTGAAATTTTCACACATTCATGATTACATATTCTAGATAATAAACATCGCATTCAAACCTTTCGGTGACTCGGTTTAGCGGTCCCGAAACCACTTCCCGACTAGGGTCAATTTTGGGCTGTCACACCGTATTTCAGATGGTTACTCGAGCAGTGGTAGCACCCGGTTTCCCACTC